>NC_056731.1:155494228-155676728 GCF_019279795.1 Protopterus annectens
CAAATGTGTGGACATAACACAACATTAGGGAAACTACACTCAGCTAAGAAGCAACATTCAATCTACAATCAGACTGACATAACACTACCCACATCCACCTCTGACGCTGTACACATGTATTTGCCAATATAACAGGAACTACAGGGATGTAACACTAGTGGAAAATAGACACTGGTGTGAAAGTGCATACCCACAACCAATTGCAGCACAGTCACAGCGAAATACCAGTAAGCAAACTGAACACTACAGTATGACTGTGTGAGCAACAATATCCCGTTTGCCACTCACATATTACCCCTACATATACTGCCTCAAGTCCCAATGTAGTGGGAATCTTGAGGTGTTACGTGACATGTCACAGTCTGCCCTTACAGACATATACAGGTGATAGGGAACCAGAAACAGAAGCAGCATGCACAGTCAGATAGAAAGGGCCCATGACACTCACATGTACCCCTTCCCTACACAGCCCAAATAACATGTACACACTACACTGCTACACAATCCTGACAGTCTTTTAACAATGGCCAGACATACACAGACTTCTCAAATGTATAGTTTCCCACAGAATGTATAGGCACAGGACTCATATCTATGGCCACTTTCTTGTTACATGTCTGGGGGTCTATGGCATCACTTGGATGGTAACAGGAATGAAGGCAATAAATAATGATACTACATACAACTGAACCTCAATGCATGACATCTGGACAAAGCCTGACATAATTTGGGGACAGAGGCCCAAACACAAGTGTTTATTGGACATATTGCTGTCATACATTTAGACAGTTGTTAGTGTTACTGAATTTGTTGTCACATATCTTTTCTGAGGGATATTACATCAGTAACACCAATGGATGTTAGCATGTACTGACTGCATTCTCCAGAGTATCTGGCTGATTAGCCAAGGACAACGACTGTGTGCAGAACTAACAAAACATTTGAGCCATGCATCTGGACAGTGTCTAGGCCTCAGACAGTGTAGAGGTATGACCGCAGTCATGTAACAGAATGGAAATCCCTTGACAGCTGCCAAACATGTCACCCAGCACCTTATGAAGCACAGTAAGACCAACATGACACTCCCCCACATCAGTTATGAACAATTACCCATGTATATTCAAATATAGCATGCACTACAGGGATGGAACTGTAGTGAAAACCAGATAGTGGTACAAAAATGTCCACCCAAAAACATTTACACCACCGTCACAGCAACATACCAGTACCCAAAATGAGCTCCAGAATACAACAACTGTCTGAAGAAACATATTCTGATTGCCAGTCACACACTACACTGACATATACTGGCCATAATCATAGTGTACTGGGAATCCTGAGGTATTACAGGACATTTCACAGTCTGACCCTACAATCATACAGACCTGATAGACTGCCAGCAGCCATAGCAGCATGCACAGTCAGATAGGTAAAGGATGTGTGGCACTCACATCTGCTACTCTCCCTATCCAGCCCAACAAACATCTACACACAACACTGTGACACAATCTTGGCAGTCTGTTCACAGTGGCCAGACATACATAACTGTCATATGTACAGATTTCCACAGAATTTCCAGGGTGTGGAACCATAATCCTGTCCACTCCCGCATACCACAGGCAGGAGTCTGCTAGGTCACTTTGATGATAACTGGAGTGCAGTTGGTAATTAATTATATACCATACCGCTGCATCTCGTAGTGCAGGACATCTGGGCAACACATGACATACTTGGGGGATAGGGTCTGGAAAGAGGGACATATCACACATAATGGTGCTACAAGCTGAAACAGTAGCTGGTGTTACATGTGTTGTTGTAACATAACATCCCTGAAGGATATGATGTCTGGAACACCAATAGATGTCAACAGTTAGTGACTACAATCCTCACATTATCCTACCGACACCACACAAAAAGACGTTGTTCGAGGAACTGACCAAACATAACAGGCAAGCCTCTGGCCACTCTGTGGACAACATGCCAGTTGAGAGGTATGTCAGAGGCATATCATTGTCAGATGTCAGATCACTCAGTATATCCATGTCCAGACAAACCCTGGCAATCTAGCAATCCTCCATGTGTATAACAGCACTAATGACATGCAATCCATACCGAAATCTGGACCTTTGTCCCACATGTTGTTGGGCTGCCTTCATATGTCTTGTCCTGTGAGGTATTTCAACCTACTGTCTGTGAAGCTGTAGCTCCCACACATCTGTAATGTCCCCTGCACAGGCAAGGAAAAAGGGCAAGGCCCACATGAAGGGCGTCCTATATGTTGGAAATAGCAGCCGTGTCCAGACCCAAACCACAATACTATGTGGGCACCTACATAGCTGTATGGCCTCAGCAATACCTGACAGGACAATATCAACCCTCTCAAGGTAGGCTGAACACCTGTGGTGGACAGCAGCAATGCATAACTACCATCATATGTGGAAATAATTGCAAGACGGTCCAAGAAGGAACAGTTGCCTCATTGGCAGCTATGTCACCTTGTTCTGCACAAGCACATAAGGTCACAGATGATGTACACTAATGCTGTCTTTGAGTGCAAACTGGATACATCCACCAAGGCCAATTAGTAGGCCTTCCAGACATGTTTTCGCAATTCCAGAGGCAGCAAACATATCTGCTCTGTAGTGGTGGTCAGTAACACCACATACACATATGCCATAGATATTGGCAACTGGCTGCAAACAGGTGAAGTTTAAACTTCACCCCCCTGTCCCCCATAGGTATACATGTGCATATACAGCACCTGCCTTGCTCCTCTCAAGATCAGGAAGCAGGTCTGTAAGACCCTCTCAAAGGCAACATACAGAGGCCTCCATAGACCTGATATCATTCCTGGCTGCATTCTACATGAACACAGGCATGGGCTCTCAGACCCATTATGCAGTGTAGTCAACCTCAGCCTGAGCACCAGTGTCATCCCATCTGCACAGAGGACAGACAAGTTGATACAAAACAGGTTATGCATTAGGATGAATGTTCTGAAGGATACACGTCTGAAACTAAAATGTATGCCATTATGTCATGACAGAAGTCCTCAATGATATGGCTGAAAACCTCAATACTCTGCATTTAATATAATAACATAATATTAATATGCAATAGAAGATAAATAAAAATATACATCTCAAGTCCCCAAACTAATGTAGTGTAGTGGTCAGAGCCCCAGTCTGGCATGGAGGCATACAAGGTTTGAGTACTATAACAGCCAATCCAATTTTACAAGGGAAAGCAGTGAAAAAAGTAATATTTTCATATTAAAATATGTGGTAAGTTATTTTTTCACCCAGGGTAGTGTAGCTGGTGTAAAATGGAAGTGTGAGTGCATATAACATGTGAAACCACCCATGTATACATGTGTCCCATACAGTATTGCTACCCTGCTTGCTACTGTAATGAAAGCACATTTTATATGTTATAA
Source organism: Protopterus annectens (assembly GCF_019279795.1). Classification (NCBI taxonomy): domain Eukaryota; kingdom Metazoa; phylum Chordata; order Ceratodontiformes; family Protopteridae; genus Protopterus; species Protopterus annectens. The sequence goes on from NC_056731.1 coordinate 155,497,665, forward strand.
CTGGTATATAAAAAATATATATCAAAATATAATATAATATGATATTATCATAATAGTATTATTATTATAATAATATACATAGAAATATATATATATACCAAATAATCAGCCCTGCCAAGTCTCAGACCTATGGCCATGTACACCATAGTCGCAGCAATGTACTACTACACCATTTGAAATGCAAGGATTGCTGATGCTTTTTCAAACATATCATGCAGTAGAGTCATTCAACAGTAGGGAAAAGATTCCGTAGAATCAGTCAGGTTTTGTATTTGTACATATACACATGTATATTTGTATGGAGATGCATATATATGGAAAAATATATACATAATATAAATAGAGATATACACATAAAATATATACACATACATGCTTCCCCTTTATAATCTCAAAATACTGAAATCTCGAATTTCAGTATCCCGAGACCATAAAGGCGAAACTTCAAAGTAGCGCAAGTGCATAAGTGCAAATCTGAATATCTCAAATCCACACTTATGCATTTACACTATGTTACATGAAGTGTTTGGCTGGGATGGTGTCCAGAATTTAAGGTGAGTGAGTATATGTGAGTGTTTTTGAAAGTTGTATGTGTGGGTTAGGATAGGGAGGTGGAAGTATGAGTGTGAGTGTTGGATGTGTTGGTGTTTGTGTATGTGTGATGTGCTTGTGTGTGTGTGTGTGTGTGTGTGTGTGTGTGTGTGTGTGTGTGTGTGTGTGTGTGTGTGTGTGTGTGTGTGTGTGTGTGTGTGTGTGTGCTCGTGAATGTGAGGGACTGTAGAATGTCTAGATGTGAGTTTGTTTTTTTTTCTGTTTGTGAAATCTCGGAGTTGGTATATATAAGTATATAAGTAGGGGGTGTGTTGGGATGCATAGGGCTTGCCACCCTACTTACATGTAGTGTAGGGTTGTATAGTTCATATGGTGTGGGTAGAATTCTGGGTGTGTTGTGTGGTGTATAGTGTATGTTTGTTCATGATTGTGTGTTTCGTGATTGTGGGTTTTGGGATTGTGAGTCATTCGTCTTTATAGTTTCGAGATACTGAAATTTGAGATTTCAGTATTTCGAGATTATAAAGGGGAACCATATACATATATATAAAACTAAATATATATAAAAAGTAAATATATATATATATATATATATATATATATATATATATATATATATATATATATATATGTACAGGTCTATATTACATCGTCAACTGCTTAGGTTGTCGAATGCCTAAACGTCGGCACCTAAATATTGACAACTTAAAATCTTGAACAGCCATTTCCACACAGGGAAATAATGCCATTGGCCAAAATGAAAAAAAAATGTAAACAGAAATCAAGTGGGGGACTTCAGCCCCCCACAGCCCCCAATATGGGGGGATGTGCCCCCCACAAACCCCCTAACTAAATATGCCAACTCTGCAATCACTCTAAGTTGTAAACAGGGCAAAATCCACATAATGGCCAAACAACTTGTTTCCCTGTGTGGAAACGGCCATTTGCAGTTTTAAGTTGTCGACATTTAGGTGTCGACGTTTAGGCAGACGACAACCTAAGCGGGCGACTATTTAATATAGAACCTATATGTACATATACATATATGCTCATAACATGTAGTGGAGTCATACCTCACAACCATACCTCTCAACCTCAGTGCAAGAAATCTGTCCAAAGGCTGTCCAAATGGGGGGACAATGGGCCCAAACTAGGGGCATTATTTATTTATTTATTTATTTAAATTTGTTGACCGGGAGTGTCCGACTGGACGTAGGTCCATTTTCAGTGGAGGCCCGGGGAGAAAAGCTCCACAGTTAAAATAAACAGACAGTATTTACATTGGATTACATAGTGATTAACAATTTACATAGCAATTACTTACAACATATTTACAGATAAAGAACATAGTACATCAGTAGACAACTAGAATCTTTATCTGTGAAGTGCATACCAGACAGTAACAAATGTTACAAGAAGAAGAAGTTTGCGCTGTATAATAAGTACTGGCTTATGAGCATCTGAGCTTGCTATAATCAAGGTAGTTAGTGGAGTGGAAAGAAAGGTAGTGGTTGGATGGGGTGGATGATATTAGAGTGGGAGTTGCAAGGGCATAGCCAGCATGTTTTTAGGTGCACTTTTAGTAAAGTTTTGAAGTGGGTGCATGATGGTATGGAGGTAATTGTGGGTGGGAGTGAGTTCCATAATTTGGCTATGGCGCAAGAGTTATTGGCTTTAGTGATCTGCAAGTGATTTTTGCTGCTGGATCTTAGTGGTCTGGTGGTGCGATAGGGCTGAAGTAGATTCTGGAGGGATGGGACATTTACTGGATGGTGTACTAGTTTGTGGGCAAGTGAGAGTTGATACCACTGAAGGAGGTGAGGGAGTTCAAGCCAGCCCAGTTCAGCAAGTGAGAGACAGTGGTGACTATGGTAGGATGCCCTGTGGCGAATTTGGCGATTTTGTTGTAGCAGATCTCTAGCTTGTTTAGATCACATTGCCTTAGGTTGGTATATATTGGAGAGGCATAAAGTAGGGTGGAGATAAGGTGGGAATTTGCTATTGAAATCTTTGCTGCTTTGGTGAGAAATTGCTTATTTCTGTATAATGCTCCTAGTTTTTTGTGGACTTTTTTTATAGTCATGGATATGTGAATGTCAAATTTTAGTTTATTGTCTATTTCCACTCCTAGCAATTTGGTGTGTTCAGTTGGGTATATAGTGGTGTTGTCTTTTGCCGTGAGAGTTGTTTTGAGTATGTTTGGTGGGTTGGAAGATGAGTAGTTTAGTTTTGTTTGGGTTGAGTATTAATCGGGCATTGGATAACCATGTTTCAACAGAGGAAAAGGCTTCCTGTGTGACTTTTTGCAGTTTTGGTAGGGACTGGGCTGAGCAGATGATGTTCGAGTCATCTGCGTATTGTATGAGTGTGCCATGTTTGGTGGCAGAGGCTAGATTATTGGTGTAAACAGAAAAGAGTAGGGCTCCAAGGATGGATCCTTGGGGAACCCCTATGGAGACAGGTAGTTGGGGAGATATGTCATTCTGCCATACAACGGATTGTTGGCGGTCAGACAGGTAACTCTGAAACCAGTTGGTGACCAATTGTGAGAAGGATAGGTTATTGAGGACAGAGATAAGTTGTTTGTGTGGGACCATGTCAAATGCTTTAGATAGGTCTAGGAAAGTAGCAGAGGAGAGATAGTCATTGTTTTTATGCTGAAGGATAGTGTTAGTAAAGGAGAGTAAGGCAGTGATGGTGCTATGGTTTGGTCGGAAACCATGCTGAGTACTGGAAAGGAGGTTGTTAGTAAGGAGGTAGTCTGAGACCTGAGAGTGTATGCATCTCTCTAGTATTTTGGAGAGTGGAGAGAGAATAGCTATGGGGCGATAATTGGTTAGTTCTGTGGAGGATCTGCCTTTGTGGAGGGGAATTATATGTGATACTTTCCACAGTGTGGGAACGTAACTTTCTGACAGAGATCGGTTAATCAAGATGGATACTGGGTAGGCCAGAGCATCAGCTGCGATTTGTAGGTATTCACTTGGGAGGCTGTCTGCTGCTAATTTGGTGGGTTTAAGTTTAGTTAAGAGTTTTTTTATGTTGGAGGTAGGTACAGGAGAAAAAGAGAAGGCAGTGGGGAGATTACTAGTTGAAGGTGTGGGTTGGAGGGAGGGGGTTGTGTTGTTTAGCTAGTGATAGTATGGTTTGGGTGAAGTGTGTGTTGAATGAGGTAGCAATATTTTCTGAGGAGTGAGGGATGTTAGGAGGAGGGGTACTGACTTTACCTGGGTGGAGGATGGAGTTTATGGAGGACCAGAATTGTTTGGGGCTGTGCTGTGAGGAGTCTAGGGCAGACTGGTAGTATTGGGATTTGTCCTGTTTTATTAGCTTTTTGACTCTATTGCGTAGTTCTAGGAATTTCTGTCTAGCTGAGGGGGTTTTGCTTTTGTGCCAGTGCTCCCAGGCTTTATCCCTGTTTTTCATTTCTGACTTAGTGGTTTTCTGTAGCCATGGGGAGGGCTGTGCTTTGGTTCTGGAGAATCTTATGGGGGCATGGTAATTAAGGATGTTCAGGAAGGTAGTATTAAAAAATTCAACTGCATCATCTAGACCGAGGTACTTTAGAGGATGCCAGTTACATTCTTTGAGGGATGAGATGAATGTGAGTGGGTTAAAGTTTAGTTTTTTACGTATTTGACGGTAGATGACAGGTTTAGCTTGGTATAGGGTTTTTTTGAGTAGGAATGTTGGGGAGTGATCACTGAGGCTATCTGATAAGCAGCCTGTTATATATGACTGGGGGCTCTTACTTACTAGTATCCAATCCAGGGTAGTGTGCTTGGTGGAGTTTTTATTTATCCTGGTTAGTGACTGGACTAGTTGAGTGAAGCCATGAAGGTCTACATGATGGGTTGGATTGTTGCCAGAACAGGATTGCCAGTCAATATTGAAATCACCTAAGATGATAGTTTCTTGGGGGAGATGGTGAGTAGACCAGCTGAGGAGGTTTTCTAGGGAAGGGATGTTTTGGCCAGGTGGGAAGTAGCATCCAATTATGTTGTTGGCATATTTTAAATGTTGCTCTTATAAATGTAGAATGTTGCTAGAGTGACAGGGTTTGTTTTAGCATACATGTTCGGAAGGATGTGAGTTTTGAAACTGAAATGTATGTCATCAGTTACTGTCAGAAATCCATAGATCATCACAGTGATTTACCAGGGATATAAAAATAATAATGAATTTGTGGAACAGACCAGAAATATGAGCAATAAACCTGGACATACTGCAACAATCTAGACAGTTGAGAGGTAGGCCCAGAACCCCTTAGTGCAATGAATCTGGACCAAGCCTGACAAAGTGGGGGAGGAAGGCATGAGTATAGGGACATATCTGAAATACTGGAGTAGATAATCTGACACAGTTGCTGGAGTTAACATCCTCATGTCTGTCCTAACATATATTGACTGAAATAGCACAAGCCCAACACTCAATTACTTCTCATTAGTTAGTGACTGAAATCCTCCCAACATCCCCCTGATGTGTCAGAAATACACAACACTTATTGGGCCAGGCAACAGCACAACCTACAAATTTCTGGACATAACATCACATTAGGGAAACTACATTCAGCTGCTAAGCATGTCACCAAGCACTGTCCAAACTACAGTCAGACTGACCCAACACTAATCCAAATCCACTAGGGGGAATTACACATGTATTGTCAAATATATCAGGCACTACAGGGATGTAAAAGCACTGAAAAACAGACACCAATGAGAAAGTGTATACCCACAACCCATTCTACCACAGTCACAGTGACATACTGGTAAGCCAAAAGAACAGTAATAAGTGAACATGAATATGAACCTATGAACCTATGAAGTACTGTGTGAACAAAAACATCTCAACATGTTTGCCACTCACGCACTCCCCCTATATATACTGGCCTAATTCACAGTGTAGTGTGATGCCTGACCGTGGTATGGGACATGTCTCAGTCTGCCCCTACAAACATATACTGCTGACAGACCACCAGAAACAGGAGCAGCATGCACAGACAGATAGAAAAGGAGCCACAACACATGCATCCACCCCCTCCCTACAAAGGCCAAATAACACTGACACACTACACTGCTACACAATCTTGACAGTCTGTCAACAATTCCCAGAAATACACAGACCTCTCAAATGTACAGAGTCCCACAGAATGTCCAGGCTTTCCCCTCATATATAAGGCCTCTTCCACATAGCATGTCTGGCAGTCTGATACATCACCGGGATGATATCAGGAATGTAAGCACTAAATAATCATATACCATACCTATCACCCTCTTACTGCATGACATCAGGACAAAGCCTGACATAATTGTGGGACAGAGGCCCAAAAACAGGGGCATATTTGAAATATTGCTGTTATAAACTGAGAAAGTTGCTGGTGTAACAGGGTTAGTTGTAACATATCTTTTCTGAGGGATATGAGGTCAGAAACACAAATGGAAGTTAGCAGTTACTGACTGCAATCCCCAGAGTATGCTACTGATTTTCCAAAGACAAAAAATGTCTGAGGAACACATCAAACATAGGAGACCAAACTCTGGCCAGTCTGTGGATAACCCTACAATTGAAAGTTATGTCAAACACATAACATTGTCAGAGTTAAAATCACGCAGAAACTCCATGTCCACACAAACCCTGTTAGACTAGCATTAATCCAAATGTATAACAGTAATACTTACATTCCGTCCCTATGTCTGGAACATTCTCCCCCATTTTTGTTGACTTGTCTCCACAGTTTTGGTAGTAAGAGGTATTTCCAAATACCCTCTGTGATGCTGTTGTTCAGACACATCAATGAAGTCCTTCTCAATGGCAAGGAAAAGGGCTAATGCACACATGAAGCACTCAATTATAGGAGTGTGTTGCCATGCCACTGGCTATATGAATAACAACACAGCTGTTCTGCATGCAATTAGCAAGTGGGGGACACCAGTTGGTGCACAGGCCATCAGCTGCGCATGAGCATTACCTACAAAAGGCGAGCTGCTGCCTATGCAAAACAGATGTACACTCTACATCCATGAGGGAGAGAACATTGAGAAAAAAAGCAGAATATAACTACCTACGCTTGGACAAAAAAAGGTATGTCAAGCAAGTAAGCATGTAATGGACTGCAGTAGCAGGTATGTAAAAATGGGAAATAGGAAGTTTAACAAATATGCCTCAACAAGACTTGCTGTACTGATAAATTGCTGATCAGAACCAATGGCCATAGCATCTGGGTCTGTCTGCAGTGATACAGATTATAGGTCAGGCCCCTGAGTCACCCCAGGAAAGGATGGCTCACATGTGACTACTACTGGAGTGTGTGTTTTAAACAATACTGACTGTGACAATGCTAGGCCAGCTAATGGGATGCCATACATATCAATATCTTACTTGTGAATAAAACTACAATATACTTGCTTGTCTCAGAAATGTGAGAGACCTATACATGGTATTTGCATAGTAAAGTACTGTTGCAGATGTATGTTTTGAACTGCATGTGATATACTGAGCTCATACCATGTAATTGCCCAGTGTTATTCACACTGACCATATGTGTGCCTCATATTTTAGCTATTTACTCATAGAGATGTGTTATGTCAGGCAAATCCTTGGCAAATTTGTGAAGAATGACATTACAACATCTCATTCTTTTTCCTCTGGCTGTTTCCATTAGGGGTCGCCACAGTGGACCATCTGTTGCCATTTCTGCCTGTCCTCTGCATCTTGCTCTGTCACACCACCTACCTGCATGTCCTCTGTCACTACTTTCAGAACCTTATCTGAGGTCTTTCTCTTTTCCCCTTAACTGGCAGCTACACCCTTACCATCCTTTTCCCAACATACTCAGCATCCATCCTCAGCACATGTTTAAGCCAATGTAATCTTGCCTCTCTGTCTTTGTCTCAAAACTGTCCCACATGGGCTGACCCTCTCATATACACAGTGCTAATCCTGTGCACCCTTGTCACACCCAGTGCAAATCCTAACATCTGTAACTCTGCCTCATCCAGCTCCTGTCTTTTTGTCAATGCCACAGTCTCCAACCCATATGACATAGCTGGTCTCACTACCCTCTTGTAGACTTTCCTTTTCACTTTTACTGGTACTCATCTGTCACAGATAACGCCTGACACTCTTCTCCACCCTCTCCATCCTGCATATACTCTCTTCTTCACCTGTCCTCCACAGTCATCATTACTCTGAAATGTTGATCCCAATCATTTCAACACATCCTCCTTTGCCAACTATACTCCCTGCATCCTCAACATTCCACTATCCTCCCTCTCATTCACACACAGATATTCTGTCATAGTCCTGCTGACCTTCATTCCTCTCCTCTCTAGAGCATATCCACACCTCTCCAGGTTCTCCTAAATCTGTTCCCTACTCTCAATACAGTTCACAATGTCATCTGCAAACATCATAGTCGAGTGACTCCTGTATGATCTTGTCTGTCAACCTGTCCATCACCATTGCAAATAAGAAAGGGCTCACAGCTGATCCCTGATGTCATCCCACCTCCAGCTTAAACGTATATGTCACTCCCACCGCAGACCTCACCACCGTCACACCACCCTTGTATATATCCTGTACCACTCTTACATATATCTCTGCCACTCATGACTTCTTCATACAATACCTCAACTCCTCTTTAGGCACCCTGTCATATGCTTTCTATAATTCCAGAAAGGTACAAAGCAGATCCTGACCTCCTCTGTACTTCTCCATTAACACTCTTAGAGCAAACATCACATCTGTAGTGCTGTTACCTGGCATGATACCATACTGCTGACCACTACTCATCACATCTCTGCTTAACCTAGTTGCCACTACTCTTTCCCATAACTTCATGCTGTGACTGATCAATATTATCCCTCTCTAGTTACTACAGCCCTGCACATCAACCCTATTTCCTAAAACGGTAACTAAAAACTTTCTCTCCTCTCCTCATGCAACCTCCCACTTTCCAAGATATCATTACATAATCTGGTTAAAAACACCACTGTCATTTCCCCTAAACACCTTCAGGCTTCCACAGGTATGTCATGTGGACCAACATGCTGTCCAGTACTCATCCTCTTCATAGCTATCTTTACTTCCTCCTTGGTAAGCCATTGCACTTTCTGGTTCACCATACCTACATCATCCAACCTTCTCTCTCTCATTCTCTTCATTCATCAGACTTTCAAAGTACTGTGTCCATCTGCTCAACACACTCCCCTCACTTGTGAGTATGTTTCCCTCATTATCCTTTATCACCCTTATTTGCTGCAGATCTTTCCTAGCTCAGTCCCTCTGTCTAGCCAATTGGTACAAGTCCTTTCATCGCTCCTTAGTGTCCAACCTGTCATACAACTGTTCATATGCCTCATCCTTAGGCTTTGTCACCTCCCTCTTTGCCATGCACCTCATCTCTTTATACTCCTGTCTACTTTCCTCATCTCTCTGACAATCCCACTCATTTTTCCCCATCCTCTTTCTCTGTATACTGTCCTGTACTACCTCAGTCCACCACCAGGTCTCCTTGTACTCCTTCCCCCATCCATATGTCATACCAATCACCTTTCTAGCTGTCTCTCTTACTAGCTCTGCTGTACTTACCCAGATATTTGGTAAATTGTCACTGCCACCCAGTGCCTGTCTTAACTCTTTTTTGAAAACCACATCACAATCACCCTTTTCCAGTTCCCACCATTTGATCCTTGGTGCTGCCCTCACACTCCCCTTCTTGATCACCAATGTCATCTTACAGACCAACATTCTATGCTGCCTAAATGCTCTTTCCCCTGTCACCCCTTTACAGTCTCCAATCTCCTTCAAACTGGCTCTCCGACATTGGATATCTTCCTCCACTCTTGTATGTCACCCTATGCTCTTCCCTCATGTTATAGTACGTATTCACCACAGTCATGTTCATCCATTTTGCAAAATCCACTTCCATCTCACCGTCTGCATTCCTTTGCTTGACACCATACATACACATCACTTCCTCATCCCCTCTGTTCCCTTCACCAACATGCCCATTGAAATCTGCTGCAATCACCACTCACTCACACTTGAGTACAGTCATCACCATGTCATCCAACTGAATTCACATTTCTCTTTTTCATCCATTGCACAATCAACTTGCATAGCATATGCACTAACAACAGTCATCATTGCACCATCAGTTTCCAGCTTCATAAACATCACTCAATCAGACACTCATTTCATCCTCCAAAAACACCCTTGGCATACTGTTCCTTCAGGATAACCCCTACCCCCTTTCTCCTCCCATCCACACCATGATAACACAATTGTGACCTGCCTCCCATACACCTAGCCATACTCCCTTTCCATCTGGTCTCTTGAACACACTATATATCAACCTTCCCCTGGCCATCATATCGGATAGCTCTGTCCCTATACCAGTCATACTGCCAACATTAAAAGTTCTTACCCTCACTACCACACTCCTAGCGTTTCTCCTCTCTTCCTGCCATATTAGTGTTGTACATCCTCCAGGGTATGCCTGTCAATGCAAAGGCTACTGTGCTATTGAATGACTCAAGCGGTTACAGCAATATTAAGGCAGTGTCACTAATTTTGTCCCATTGTCCCCCATGTGTGTGTGGCATCCTACAGATGTCCTGCTCTAATTGGTTGAGAGGGATGACTGGGCCGCAAGAGTGTGAATACAGTGTGCCATACTGACAGAGAACAGAAATGTATATCAGGTATTCCCTGTGCACATGCCAATATGAGTAGGTGTACCTGGCTGCCTCATAACAACAGACATGGGATGCAAAATGTAAGTTAATTAAGCTGTATATTTATTTATTTATTTATTTATTTCCAGTTTGATGACTGGGGAGGTCCACTGGGCTCAAAGAGCCCATTTTCAGTGGAGGCCCCAGGAGAAAAGCTCCAATAATACACAGTACAAGCTCCATAATATGATGTACAATACATAGTGGAAACAGAAACAAACTCAGCAAATTTTACATACTAAATAGCAAAAACTAAACAAAAGTTAAACAGCAGCTTGGAAGATGTAAAGCATATTTACATGTTTAGTGGTTGAGAACAGTAGTACAAGGTTAAATTAATGCAGAGGTTTAAATCATCTGAAAATGATATAGAACTAACATTAGCATGGATGAGTTCTTTATGCATGAATACTAGCATAAGTTAAATTAATACAGAGGTTTGAATCCTCTGAGAGTGGTATAGAGGTAACATTAGCATGAAGGCTGTGCAATGTTGTACACATGTGTAATCTTAGTTACTGTCCATCCAACAGAGCGACATTTCTACAGCTACTGGTTGTTGCATTGCCCTAACACCACCATGTGTAGTACAATAATCATGATTATCAGTTTGAAACTGGAGAGGTGTCCAACTGTGTTATGACTTTGTGTCCATGCCTACTACAAACAGCTATATGAACACCTACATATCTGTATGGACTCAGAAATACCTTACTTGTAAAACCTGCCTCCAACAAAGCAGAGTAATCCCCTTTGCTGGATGGCAGCAATACACAAACCACAGACTTAGCCCCTATATTGGCTATACAGGGCAAAGTAGGAGCAGGCACCATCCTGGCATCAAGTCAGACATTGTCTGAGCAAGCATATAAGGTCATAGGTGGATTACTGTAAGGCTAACTATGAGTACAAATTGGACGCATCCACCAAGACCAATCACAAGGCCATCTACCCATATGTCTGAAATCTCAGAGGCAACAAACCAACTCAACCTGTAATGGTGGTCAATCAGACCACATACACACACAACATAGCTATACCCAAACTGCTGCAGATAGTATTAGGGCAAAAATCACCCCCCTGGCTCAGCATCATTATAGGTGGATATGCATAGCACCCGCATCCCTCCCCTCATCACCAGTGAACAGGTACATATTGCCTACTGAAAGGCAACAAACATAAGTATCCATGGGACATGATAACATCCCTGTCCGCATCCTACATGAACTCAGGTATGTGCTCCCAGCTCCATTACACACTGTAGTCACACCAAGCTTTGGCACAATCCACACCCCATCCACATGGAAGATGGCTAATGTCATCCATCTACACAGACCTGAATGAGAAATAGAGGATTATACAATTAACTAGTCCTCATTGGGGGGAATATGACACATCAGGACCAGGAGTGTAATGCAAGCTGATATTGTGTTATAGATTAGAGGGGTATGGTGTGGTTGTGAGTGGTGGCTACTGGTGTTCAATGTACATGTGCAGGTTCTGTACATACTGTTGCCTAATGTATGAGATCCTGTGATGTGTTTTCCTATTTATGTCTTCCAGGTGCAATGTCGCATCAGAGGGGGGGGGGGCAACATTTTCAGCGGCTGAGACTACTTTTATCATCAAAACCATACTTCAGCACCATGCAATACTGTTTGGCTGGAGCCAGAAATATCTGCGGGAGAGGACCGCCCTGGGAATGACCTTGTCCACAGGGTAAACAATGCTGGTTTGCATGGACATACCAACGAGCTGGTCCAGCATCATGCAATCAACCTCATACACCATGCCCGGCAAAGGGCTGCTGCCATGGCCTGGGATCCCACAGCCACAGGTGGGGGCCCAGCCATGCAGCCCCTACTGACACCCACCGAGGAGCTCCTCACCAACCTTGGGGCACCCACCCCAGTACAACATCAGGGTACAGACCCCCACATGCTGAAGGTGGGTGGCACCCAGACGATGGATGAGGAGCATGCAGGTAAGGCCACAGTCGAGATTACTAGAATAGTGTAGCAGACATACTTGTATCTGCAGAGTATCTACATGCATGTGTCAGAGGTCAGATTGCAGTTGTGGATGAGGTTTTCTAATGCACAGAAGTACACATCTATGGTGAAGGATAGCAAATTGTGTAGTATTGAGGGTTGTACTGTAAACGTGCAGACATGCTGCATCCATCCTGTACCAATGCCACATGTGAGTCTGCGGACAATACCTCTCTCCCACACCTACCTAGGTCCCTCTGGTTTGCATGTGGGCCAGCAGCCTGAAGCTGGTGAGTATGGAATTGTGTGAAACGTTTTGTCGTTTGCCAATACCCTAGGCATGTGAAGGGCATGCAATTTACCATGCACAGAACTGTCAGTCATAGCTGTATTGCTTTATGTGCATGTCCACTTGTGGTGGTGTTAACTGCATTGCATCATTGTGGTCAACACAAGGGCCTATCCAAAGAGAATGCAACATTCTTATAGCATACCTCACAACCTGTCAGTGCAAGACTTCTGGACAGAGACCAGCAAAATGGGGGGACAAATGGCCTAAGGTAGAGACATGTGTGAAACATTAATCTTATAGAGTGGATATAAACAATGTACACACCCCTGTTAAGATGCCAGGTGTTTGTGATATATACAAATTGAGACCACAATATGTCAGTCCACACCTTTTCCAAACTTTAATGTGACCCATAACATAAACAATTCACTTGTAAAACCAGCCAGTCTGTTGGGCACCAAATATGGATTGTACAAACCTTACAATAAGCTGGATGCATACATGTGCACACCCTTCAGATAATATTTTATTGCAGCAGATTGTGATTTACTGACAGCATTCAGTCTGCTTGGGTACACACCTGCCATCAAGTAAAGGCACTCTGAGTAACACCAAACAACAGTCTCTGTCAAAGCAGGATATTCATCACATTTACTCAGTTGCCTGCAACACCAACAGCCATGGCTTGCAGACAGCTTACAAAGCAGCAAAGGGATCTCATATTTGAAAGGTATCATGCAGGAGTAGGGTACAACAACATTACCAGAGCACTGCATACACCATGGAACACAGTGGAGACAGTCATAAAAAGGTGGATTGGATATGGGACAGCAATGCTGTTGAAAAGAACCTAACCTCCCTCCAAAACTGATAAAAAGACATGTCCAAACCTGGTCAGAGAGGCTGCCAGGAAACATACAGCAAAACTGAAAGGTGTTGCAGGAATCTCTTGCAAGTACTGGTCTTGTGCACTACCTGTGAAAACAAGCTCTCATACTCTGCATAAGTCTGGCCTATGGGGTAGGGTCAGAAGAAGGAAGCATTTTCCCACACTAAAACACATCCAGGGGTGGATACAACTTGCAAGACAGCACATCAAATCTCCCAAAGGCATGTGTGAAAATGTGTTATGGTGTAATGAGACTATGGATCGCCCTCACAGCCAGCATACCAAAAGGTACATGTGGTGCACAAGCAACACCTCTCTTCACTTGAAGACCACCATCCCCATGGTGAATCATGCTGGTGGCATTAGTCTACTGTGGGGATGCTGTTCTAAAGCCAGAACTGGGCCTGTAGTCATGGTAGTGGTAATTATGAACAGTTCAAAATAACACTCACGTCTGGCCTACATCCATCAGGCATCTGCAAGAATGCTGAGGATGGGGAGGGGTGTCAGCCTTAAACATGACAAAGACCAGAAGCATATATTCAAAGCTACCTATGAATGGCTCCACCTGAACACAGTCATGGTTATTGACTGACCCAGCTAGAGCCTAGACCTAAACCCAATAGCAAAACCCCTATGTGTGATCTGACTCGGGCTGTGCACATGAGCTGCCCTTGCAATCTGACAGAGTTGGGGGACTTTTGCAAGGAAGAGTGGCCAAATAATGCCAAGTCAAAATGTGCCATGCTGATAGACACCTTCCCAAGATGAGTGAATGCTGTAAGTCACTTACAGTGTGCTTCAACAAAGTATCAATTAAGGGTGTGCACACTTATGCAACCACCATATTGTACATATTTCATTCATTAGATTTTACACGTAACACATTTGTTTGTTTATCAATTGGATTGCACAGGTCATATGTCACATAAAAGGTGGGTCATATACTTTAATGCATTATTGCGGTCTCATCTTATATAGTACAAGGACATGGCATGCTAACAGGGTTGTGTACACTTACCATATCCACTGTAAGTTTAGAAGGTTGGTGGCGTAACAGGAATTGTGTTACCACACATTTACTGCTGGTTTGGAGGTATGAAACTAAAATGCATATTATTAATCAGTGACATCACTCCTCAGATCATCCCAGTTATGTATCAGACAAACACAGGGGTTATGAGAAACAGAGCAAACATATGAGCCAGGCATATACACATCCTGCGAGGATCTGTTTAGTTGTGAGGTATGTTCTGTAGTAGTTGCCACTGTGCTATACAGGTGAACAGCAGTTATGTGTACATGGGTGCAGTCTGTGCCAGGGAAGGGCCATCACCCACTAACAAAACTCACATATCCCAGAGCTCTATATTATTAGTTACATGTAGTAAAACTGGATGCAATGCATGATGTTGAGGGCCATGTGTCACGCATGTCACCATTTGTGTAATGTGAGGTCTGTGTAACAGATTTGTGCCACCTCACCTGTAAGTGTGTGTATATATGTATGTGTGTGTGTGTGTGTGTGTGTGTCTGTGTGTGTGTAAGTGTCTGTGTGCGCGTGTGTGTGTGTGTGTGTGTGTGTGTGTGTGTGTGTGTGTGTGTGTGTGTATACTAGCCAACCTCAAAGTGCAGGTATTAATGCACACATGTAGTCTTCCCCTCACAGGTGGCAATGGGGTTTGTGGTCCCTCCCACTTGGAAACTGATGTTAGTGTCTCTGCAGACTCTGACAATAATGACAGGAATAGTGATGTACAGGGGGGCTTGTCAGGGGCTGGATCTGTGCCATTGGTTGGCATCTGACTCCTGTCCACACTATCCCCACACACAGTGACAATGCCCATGCATACCCCGTCACCAGTGGCCACAGATGATGGACAGTTGGCAAGTGGTGACATGGAAGAGGCTAGTGTGGTGACTATGGCAGGTGTGAGTGTAGAAATTGGCCATAGCCAGAGTGCAGGCAAGGTCCCACACAGGTGGATAGACAGGGGTGCTCGCAGGAGGTCTGCTGCTCATCAAGCCACTGTCACAAGTGCCACAGCAGGCATCACCAGATGCATGTTTCGGGCTGTCATGGATGCACATGCATGTAGTAAATGCCACATCAGAGAAATACTCATGGTGGTAGATGCAACTCTTCCTGATTTACGTGGCAACATACATGGCCTTGTTGAGTACACATGTCAAAATACTGATAATAAATAGACGGTGGTGTTAGACCTTGGCAATTCTCAATTGTGGCATGTCTGTGCTAGAGTATGCGGTGGGAGATTGGCATCAGCCACATGGATGTAGGTCAGCAGCAACAACAGCTGAGAGTCTACAGGGCCATGCACCTTCATACTTCCGTAGCCGTAGTGGCAGTGACACCAGCACTACTGATGGGGCCTTGCTGTCCACATCACACAGGAGCAGGCCATGGGCACGTGGTCCTGGCTGGTCCTGTCAGGGGCATGGATCCAGCAGAGAACAGTCACCATCAGGAAACAGTACAGCATCTGACCTTGGGCCTGGTGGTGCCAGTGATACCCCTGGCAGGACCATTTCCCATGTCCATGGCCAGAGATGGTGAACTGGACAACCTGCCATGTATGGTCCACAGCTGTCCAACATACCCCTGTGTAGGGCAGCCACATGGTGTGACTGTGTGCATACATACACTCACACATCTGTATCTCAGGCAGGTCACCTCCAGACACACACAGCACCTCTGTACAGCCCATCTATTGGATACCCCTCCAAACACACACATATGATGTCAACCGTATGGTCCGGCCTAGGCCTCTGGCAAACCCACACCACACCCTGTTCATATAATGATACCTGTGCCACATTCCTGTCATCCATAACATCGATGCAAGGGCATGCTAATATGGGTCTGATGCACAGGGTGAATATAATACTGTGTAGCTATGTAATACTATGTAATGTGTTGTCTACTTGCATTTCTTATGGGTACACATACAGGTGTATGTACCTTATTAGCCAGGATGCATTATTGCTGTTAGTACCACTGACTGAATGTAGTCTGACATGTTGTATTCTGTTTGTATTCCAGGTGTCTGTGTGTCTGCAGGGTGTGGCCCTGAAGACATTCCCAGGAGGGAGTATGGCACAGTGGGAATACACCAGTCATGTCATTGGAAAGGTACAGCTTTATATGTGCATGTACCAGGTGTGCATGCATGCATGCAACAGTGTGTGATGGGCACTATTGTCAGACAGTGTGACCTTGCATACATACCCCTTTGTCACAGAAAGGTAGCCTTCAGACATGTCACCTCAGTGGTGTGTAGTACCACACGCTCATACATACAGAGCAGGTTACTGTAGTACTGTCAGCAGGTCCCTCACAAGTGTAGCCATTACATAAAGTGCAACAAATTTACCTGTCAACACCTGTTGGCCCTGCCATTTCTTTCCCATACATTCAACCCTGATGCAGCTGATGAGGGCATACATGATACTGTGTATGATAGGTTTGTGGTATGTATTCCTCAGTACACTGGGTGTCACAGGGGAACAAAATGATATATCCTTTACATACACACAGTAAGGTCTGACACAGGGGATGTGTGTACAGTAACACAAACACAGTTGGCAATAGACAGATTAGTAAACCTACATTTCCACTTTGCTATACTGTAGTACTATATACACATGGCATGCCCCACATAGATTATACGCATGGCACATAACACACTACCTCATACAACACATAATGTTCTGAATGCCTTCATGGATAGTGAGATAACCCACCAGAAATAGCATGTAGAGTCATGTATTGCTCCTACAAGCCTGGACAACTGATAGTGTAGCAGACGTTGTATCAGCATGATGTTTCAGTCAGGTATGATACCTGATGCTGGCATGTGGGTCACTACACTCACTGTGGCTGATTTGGCAACAATATCACATACATGGGCTTTGTTAAGGGACACATACCACATATAGGTTGCAAACACCTGGATATTCCATAGACATCTATACAGAGGACTGGTATGGCCAGCACAATGGTTTAACATGCTACATGTGAGGCAGATGCCATTACCATGCTATATAAAGTAATGCCATCGTGAGGTGGTAAATAGGCATGGATGGTATACACATCAAAATGGTATCAGCCAAACAGGATATGATCTTCACCCAAACACACACACATACAAACAGTTGCCAGTATTGAGATTAGAACCTCTACCTATTTAGTTATTACTGCTACAGTGCTACACAGTTATCAGATGTGCCATAGAGCTTACATGATTTCACTTACTCCCAAGCTACTTCTAAGGTGAATGATATCAGCAGGCCTAGTAAAGTAGGGTGATGGGAAGTTTATAGGGTGGTACACAACTCAAAATGGTATAACATCATATAACCCACACAGTATATGATTCTCACACAAGCGCACACACATACAGTTGCCAGTATTGACATTAGAACCCCTATCTATCTAGTTATTTCTACTATAGTGTTACACAGTTATCAGATGTGCCACGGAGCTTTCGTGATTTCACCTAGTCCCAAGCTACTTCTAAGGTGAATGACATCAGCAGACCTAGTAAAGTAGGGTGATGGGAAGTCTACAGGGTGGTACACAACTCAAAATGGCATTGCTCTCTCTCTCTCTCTCTCTCTCTCACACACACACACACACACACACACACACACACACACACACACACACACACACACACACTTGCACTATAGTGTTATTGCATGCGCTACAGCACTTACTGGGTTGACATCTGGCCAAAGGTGCTGATAACTGCATGGCTGAGGTAAACTATTACAGGTGCCAAAAAGTCTGACTTTAGTTTTTCCCTTAGATCTTGCTAGTTCTTTTTCTCTTGCACTTGCATTTCAAATAGCCTAATAGCTTTGCACTTCAACAGGTTTTTGTATCAATTATTCTAGCACATATGAGAGCGATCAGCAGTAGTCGTTCCTCATGGAATTAGCTCCAGTACTTAGTAGTCCTGACCACCCCTCCTGGCATGATTAAAGTGCAGTTCCCTGTGCTTTTGCCCATTAACCTGGTGTAATTGGTCATTCTGGGGCACTGTTGCAACTGCCTCATGTACACAGACAACTCTCTCCTCTAAACTCTCAACACTCAGACTTGTGAGAGATAGCCCTATATTACCGAATTGGAAGATATACACTCTCCAGCAAAGATTGGACTAGTTGTTCAAGAGGAGAAGGATCAACAGCTTCACCACACTACATGGAACACATACACCACCAGAACACCCTCTATCACAGCTCTGACATGCAAACAAAAACCACAAACCCACCTTCACTGAGGCACTCAATAGACATTTACCCAAACAGCAGAGACCACAAAGACAGACACCCACTTGACCACCACAATACAGCACAAACCACAGGACACATATCTCACCTACACAATGTGCCCCTCAACCTAAGCGCATAAGACTAACCACCTTGCCCAATACAGTAATCACAGGTGACTTAATAATGAGGCACACAGATGTCCCACTCACTAGGTTGAATATGGAGAAGGCAACAGTCAGCTGTCTATCAGGTCCCAGAATCCAACACATAACATACCCAGTCAAGTCACTCCACAACAACTACAAGTATCACTCTGTCATTGTCCATGTGCGTGTGAATGACCTAAGACAAACCTCTCTGGACTATATGAAGAGAGACATGGTGGGGCACTCAGATTATGTGGGTCAGGCAGGTATGACAGTAGCCCTGAGCAGTATACCACTGTCACCCAGAATGATACCACAGTACAAACAACAAATGATTGACTTCAACAATTGGCTTAAGTGTCTGGAGTCATTCTTAGGGGATCCAGTATCTCTCTGCTTGGGATGACATGATTGACAGACTGTGATGGCTTGCCAAAGATGGCCTGCATCTGTCACCCCTGGGTTTCCAGGTACTGGCTAAGTGTCTTGCCACCCCTATAGTGCCTGAGGGTCATGCTGTTCAACACTAGACATCTACATCTCGAGATGCAGTCACTCGAAGCACTCCTCAAAATGGAGAACACTCAAATTTGTGCTGTAACAGAGACCTGGTTTACAGCAGCAGACATCACTCCTGGACAACCAGGATATAACTCATTCTACACCGGTCAGACCCAAAACATGGACCACAGCTCCAAAGGTGGTGGTGTCTCCATATTCATACAGACAGGATATGCATGCCTCCAGACTACTATCCCAGCATAATGCATCTGAGATACTTCAGGTACAACTGACCTAGACTCTCAATCCATGTTCCTCAACACACTGGAGCCTATCAAGGTCCAACCCAACACTCTCATACAAGGAGACTTCAACTACCCCTCTATCAACTGGGAAAGGTACTCAAGCACCAATACACCGGCCCACCCCTTCCTGGAATTCATCAGTTCTAATGCCCTGGACCAGCTCATTCTGACACCCAGCAGAAGAAGCAACATCCTTGACCTGTGCTGATTACTAACATATGGGACTGTTGCTTGACAACAATAGTCAATCCTTACCTGGTCAGCTCCAACATACAGAAATCACTGTGGAAATCCACATCTCATCCCCCTCCACAAAAGTAACCACCTTGTAAAACTGTTCCAAAGCTGACTTTGGACTCCTAAAAACAGAGGTGGCTATCTTCACAGCACCCATGCCAATAGAAAATATCTGCAGGACTGCCATATCATACACAAATGCACAATACAAACATGTACATCAGTGCATGGAACTAACCATACCCAACAGAATCATGACACTCTCCTACAAACACTGGAGGCCAGTCTGGTGGTCCCCTGCCATTAATAACCTGTACAACAAAAGAAAGATACTGTTGCAGACAAAGGTGGAGTCTCAAGAGTGATAAAACTCCCTTATTAGCCTCAACAACAACTTGAGATTCTTCGTGAAATCATCTAAAGCCAGCTATGATGGCAGAATTGCAGTAGACACTGACAACAGTCACAAAGCCTTTAATAGTTATATGCAGATCATCCACAGCAATACCCAGAAGTGTTCTGAGTTACTGCACAATGCTACCTCCAATACTGAGCCAACAGATATTGCCAACATTCTTGCCAAAACATTCAGTGCCAGCTTTACTCTTCTCTCCCCCTAGGGAAACAATTAGAATGCCAGAAGAATGCCAGGCACACAGGATTACTGCCACATAGGTTAAACCTGCATTGTCCATGGGCAAGAATACGGCTTCCATTGGACTCAAAATGTCCGTGGCTGTATTCTCCATGAACTACAAAGATACCTGGCACTACATCTGTGTGTCCTCTTCAGTCACAGCCTCTCCTCGGGCTTTGTCCCTCCCAAATGGTGCACTGGTACATAAAGGGGTAGCAAGTACAGACCCTGGGAATTATCAGCCCTTTAGCCTGATGAGTCTGATATGTACAGTTATGGACTGCATCATCAGGGACCTGATCAACAAACATATAGGTAATCTCCTAACTCTGGACCCCATACAGTTTGGCTTTGTGAAAGGGAGATCATGCCTGTTCAAACTGGTTGACTTTTTTGAGTCAGTCACCAGGGCTGGGTATGACAGTAAGGCACTGCATACAGCCTATATCAATCTGGCCAATGCTCTTGATACCATTCTTCAGTCAGGTATTATTGATGAACCCACCAAACTAGGTATCAACCCCTATATCATTAGTTGGGTTGCAAATTGGCTCACAGATAGAAAACACAGTGTTAAAGTAGCAAACTCCAAGTCAGACTGCCAACTAGTCACTAGTGGAGTCCCACAGGGATCACTCCTGAGTAGTCTCCTGTTCAGCATCTACTTCTCAGGAGTCCAGGCCAACAGAAAGGAACTCTGGCTGACCACGTTCACAGACAACTGCAAGCTGGGAGCCATTGTTAACTCCACAAGTGATGCAGACATCCTACAGAAAGGCCTCACTGAGACCACTGACTGGTGTGGAAACCATGGTCTGAAGCTTAACAGCATAATATGCATCATCAGCCATTTTGGTAAAAACTCAGTTCCTACGAAGTACCACATCAATAGGAGCCCACTGAACACTGTAGGTGTTGTAAGAGATCTGGGGACACAGGTTGACAGCAACCTCTCCTTTAACCACCACATTGACACTGAAGTCAGGAAATCTTTCTATGTGGCACATCTCATTACCAAGGGTTTTGCATCCAGGATGAAAGAGGTCACCATCTCTGTGTACTTTTCCCTTATTAGCCTAATCATCAAGTATAATGGCCCATTTGGCATGTACCTCAGTAGACACCTGCAACAGCTGGAGAGGCCACAGAAGTACCTCACAAAGGGGATTCTAGATATTAAACACACGTCCTACACAAACAGACTCAAAAGACTCCAGTTATTCTCTGTCTCATATCAGCTACTTAGAGGCGATCTCTGCTTGACTTGCAAAGCCATGTCTGACCCAGCTCTTTTAGAAATGCTGCATATAAAGACACCCCAATCCCTCTGCACCACACACTGCAGGGACCCTGACCTCATTACCACAATCAACACAACATGGTGGAGGGACAGATTCCTCACCTAGAGACTGCACATGCCCTGGAATAGACTTCCCATACATGTCAAGCTGAGCACCTAGATGATCCTGTTCCAGTGAAATCTTGAGGAGTGGATGGGTAATAGAAAGTTCACCCAAGGGTCACCTCAGTGGGTCTACTTGATGGAGGCACTGGGAACTAACATTGGGTAACACAATGGCAGGGCACTTCTATGGGCTAGGCTTGTAAAAGCTCCAGGGCCATTAGTCTAGTACACAGCTATAAACCTGTAAGGGGAGTGACATCAGCATGACTGATAAAGTAGACCAGTGGGTGGTAAACTTATCAAAATACTTCTTCCTACAAACATACATATTTACACACACACTTATACACCTACACACATATTTGCCAGATATGAGTGTAGAACCACTGCCTATCTAGTTATTTGTACTATAGCGCTACACAGTTATGGCACGTGCTACATAACTTACTGGGCTGATGATTGGCCAAAGATGCTGATAAGAGGAATGACATCAACAGGACTGATAAAGTATGGCAGTGGGTGGGAAACTTATCAAAATACCTCTTCCTACAAACATACACAATTACACACACACTTATACACACAAGTTTGCCAAATCTGAGAGTAGAACCCTTGCCTATCAAGTTATTTGTACTACAGTGTTGCACAGTTATTGCATGCGCTACAGAGCTTATTGGACTGGCAACTGGCCAAAGGTGCTGATAAGGGGAATGACATCAGCAGGCTAAAGTAGGCCAGTGGGTGGGAAACTTATCAAAATACTTCTTCCTACAAACATACACACACACGCACTAATACACCCACACACACATTTACCAGATCTGAGAGTAGAACCCCTGCCTATCTGGTTGTTTGCATTATAGTGTTACGCAATTATGGCACACACTACAGAGCTTACTGGGTTGACAATTGGCCAACGGTGCTGATAAGGGGAATGACATCAGCAGGAGGGATAAAATAGGGCAGTGGGTGGGAGACTTATCAAAATACTTCTTCTTACAAACATAAACACGCACTCTTTTGCCAGATCTGAGATTAGAACCCCTGTCTTGCTAATGATTTATACTATAGTGTTACACAGTTATCACACATACTATGGAGGTTACTGGGCAATGACATCAGCAAGACTGATAAAGTGGTGCAGTGGAAAGTGTTGTGGGTGGGAATGGCCTAAAACTGCTTAATCTACAAACAAACACACACACACACACACACACACACACACACACACACACACACACACACACACACACACACACACCCTCATACACAACTGTTTTACACACACACACACACACACACACACACACACACACACACACACACACACACACACACACACACTTGCCAGTATTTAGATTAGAACCCCTTACTTATCCTGTTATTTTCACTATAGTGTTACACAGTTATCCCATGCTCTACAGAGCTTATAGGGGGTGATCACTGTCCAATGGTACTTCTAAGGTGAATGACAGCAGCAGATCTTGTGAAGTAGGGCAATGTGAAGTGTACTGAGTGGGAAGGTTCTCCTAATACTTAGACCTACAGACAGACAGACACACACACACACAGGCAGGTGATATGATATAAACCCAACATCAGCACTGTTACACAAAGGGCTCACCTTTTATGCTGGCACATGCAACTGTTTACAACTGGTATGCTACTGTCCACAGCAGGACATCACTGTATGCCATTCAGGGTATCTGTGTGTGTGACTCACTCTGTCTGTGTCTCCCTGAGTCTCTCTATCACTGTCTGTCTCTCAGTTCCCCACATCTTTGTGTGTGTATGCTTGACATATGTTATCTGTTGCCCATATATATGTGTGTGTATCTCATACAACAGATGCAGATATATCACATATGGGCCACCTACAGCTTGCTGAGGGTATTCCTGTCTGGTGCGTGTGTGTGTGGGGGGGGTAGTTGCGGTGTACATAATTGTCTGTATGCACAAACATATATACATAATACTGGTATATATTCCGATGCGGGTTCTAACAAGTCCTGTGATTCTCTAAGTGTAGGAGTATGCCCAGTGTGACCTTCTATAGTAAGAGTGGGACTCCATTCCAGAGATATGTGTACTCCAGTCCAGGGTTTTGTGTGCTACAGCCATTCCTCTCAGTAGAACACAGGACTTTCTTCAGGATAATTGTTTTGTTTAGCAGATATTTTCTGATATATCTGTAGTCTGAAACTGCAATGATTTGTGTCATTACCTAGTGCCAGACATCCTCAGATCATCACATTGCTTTACCAGAAGAATAATAGTTGTATGATGCATAGACCAATATTATGATGACAGCTATGTGCATTCTTGCCCAACAAGGTCATTTGTGAGGTGTGGCTGCAGACAGTTTAGTAATGACACAGCTGTGTAAACAGTCCAGAAACCTGGTGATATATTGGCTGGGGATCTCCTGCTTGTGTGGTATCTTTCTAACCTGAGATGTCATATCCTTGTATGGACATACCTCTCACCTGTTCATTGTTTGGCAGGTTGTCCAGATGTTTGGCTAGAGGTTTCATCCTTTCTACATAAACTTGTGTTTCTATGGTAAGTTAGTTACATATAATTGAAGAGTGATGTTATAAAATAATGACAAACATTACTGTTTTAGACTACATAACCTACAGACAATACCCGCTACTGCAACCCCCTCACCCTACCAACTTTCTCAGTATGTAAGGGCAATATTTACAATACATGCCTATCATTGTGCCTTTGTTCCACTTTTATTTCTGCCCTTGTCTAGACATCTTGCTGTCAGAGGTTGAGAGTTATGGGTGTGGGTACAGCGTATATTCTACTGTGCAGACATGTAAAGGCAATCATAAGACAAAAGGATTATTGAGAATAACCACTGGCAACAATAGCAAAAAGCACTTATAGTCACCAAAGCCTTGGCACCTCAGCTACACATCTTTCAAGATGTCACTTATATGTGTAGTATATTCCACATAGCAATGTGACTTCCATTTATGTCAGTGACAGAGCAGTGGGTAGCACTGACATGCATAACAATTGGCACTGCAGTTATCTGCACATGGCCCTGTCAAAGACAACACTGTACCTAAGGCACTACAAGATGGCTGCCAGGAGAACGTGCTGGCCAGATCCTGACAGCATTAACCACACATACACATAGCTCATTGACCCTTGCATATTGTGGCCAGGCAATATGTTTTTATGTGTATTGGTACAGCCCTGCCAATGTGTGCTATGCTGTTATTTCCCTGCAAACATACATGCTACTGCATTTGTGTGGGTATATGGGGGGGCACACCTGTCAACTGTACGCATAATTCTTCTATTACTTTTCTTCATTGCTTATACTTCTCTCTGTACACTTCCTCTTTCCTCTCCAGCTTTCTTTCTTCATTCCCTTTAGAATCCTTTCTTAATTACCTACTTTTTTAATTAAATTTATTACCCCCTCTCTTGCTTACCTTACTCATTCTCTCTCTTCAGTAGCTACCTCCTTACTCCTCACTTCTCAGATTACTAAATTATGTCTCCCTACTTAACTATACCTTTACTCTTACTCTTAATCTCGACCACCCTTCTCTCTACATACCTTCTCACCTTCTTTGAAATTTCACTCAGCAACTATTTCATCTCCTCACAAAAACGCACTTCTACTCAACTCACTTTTACACCTTACTCTAATGTTAATTACACCCCGAACTATCATCTCTCTAAATTCCACAGGCAACATCACCTCACCTACCCCACACAATCTAACAAAAAAACAAAAACCCTAATAATTCAAAAGAGCAACTACTTAACTAAGCTAGTTAATCCTACCCTAAAAGATGGAGACATCCACCCCAATCCTGGCCCTATCTCACCACCTCCCCAACACTGTTCACCTCACCACAACAATAACTTCCTCATAGGACACCTTAACATCCAAAGCATAAATAACAAAATACCCTTCATCCATGCCCTCTTAGATACCCACTCTTTTGACATTCTTTGCCTCTCTGAAACATGGCTTAACCCAGGCACAAAAAATTCTGAGATTATACCTACAGGTTATAACATAGTAAGACATGACCGCCTAAAACGTAAAGGTGTTGGAGTAGCAATACTTTTCAAAAATCAACTTAACATCTCTACTCTACCAGTATGCCCAAACCAAAATAGCAAAACAGAAGCCATCATCATTAAACTCCAACTAAATGCCAAGAAATCCATTTTCATCATTTGTTTATATATTCCCCCAGGAAATAACATTCCAATACTAGAAGACTTTCTAAACTGGGTATCTACCACCTACCCCCAAGAAACCATAATTCTAGGTGACGTCAACATAGACTGGAATACAATTAATGCTAACAATCCCTCCTCTCATATTAATCTACATGGATTCTCCCAAACCATCAACTCAACCACTAGAATCAACAAACCAAGTAAGAAAGAGAGTATATTAGACTGGATACTCACAAATACAGTTAACAAACAGTATAAAGTAGGTACTATGCCAGACGACATCAGCGACCACTGCCTAACCTACATTACTAGACAAAAATCTCAATATATTAACCTCCCAAATACTAGGCTTATTCGATCTACCAAGCATTTTAACATAGACCTTTTTAAAGCTGAACTGAGAGCATGCAAATGGAATTGCTTAAAAACACTTCCCCTGGAAGAGGCAGTATTATTCTTTAATACTACATTCCTCTCCATACTTGATATACATGCTCCAGAACGCTCCATTAGAGTAAAGACCAAATCTGCCCCTTGGCTAACCAATAATACCAAAAAACTCATTCATGCAAGAAACAAAGTATGGACAAAATGGAGATGCAATAGACAGGACCCTGATTTAGTTAATTTCCACCAGCTTAGAAATCTAGCTAAAAAATCTATAATCTCTGACAAGAAAAACTACTACTGTAAACTTCAGGAAACTTATATTAACAACTCTAAACAGTTCTGGTCATCAGTAAATAGACTTCTCTCCCCAGGAATTGCTAAAACTCCTTCCCCTCAAAATGCTGACCCAGAAACCCCTCTCCAAACTGCTAATGCTTTCAACTCTTTTTTCTCTGAAACTATTCAATCCCTAGCCAAACAAATGAACTCTAACAACTCTAATATTCCATCTAACATAACTACCTCCGCCTACAACTTCTCTCTAAAACCTGTATCTACTTCTCTCATCTACAAACTCATTCATAAACTAAAACCCTGTACCCCTTCTGCTGACAAGCTCCCTTCTCTTTTCCTTCAGAAAGCTGCCTTAGAAATTGCTTATCCTATATCCTTACTTATCAACAGAACTATCCTAGAAGGAACCATCCCTGATATCTGGAAAGTCTCCTACATTATCCCACTACATAAAGGTGGTAACTCCCTTGACCTTTCCAACTTTAGACCAATTGCCCTTCTCTCACCCCTAGCAAAAATCATGGAAAAATGTATTCATCAGCAACTTGTACACTATCTCTCACTTCACAGCATAATAGCAAACTGCCAACATGGTTTCAGACCCCACCACAGTACCACCACCGCCCTTCTATCCTTTGTAGATACCATCAACAAAAATCGAAACAACAATACTCTCTCTTCTGCTCTTTTCATTGATCTCTCTAAAGCATTCGACATGGTCAACCACTCTCTCTTAATTAACATTCTTGAATCTCTCTCCTGTGATAAGCTAGCCATTAATTGGTTTAGATCTTATCTTAACAACAGACAACAAGCAGTAATATGGGATAACCATATCTCATCCCTCTTGCCCATTTCCATCGGAGTTCCCCAGGGCTCCATTCTTGGTCCACTTCTGTTCTCCCTTTTTATTAACGATCTTCAGACTGCAATCCCACAAGCAACCTGCATACAATACGCAGATGATTCTACCCTTATCTGCTCAACACCTTCCTCTACTGAACTGAGCTCACTGACCCAAAATACCTTTAACACTGTAGAAACCTGGTTTTCTAGACGGTTTCTCCTACTTAATGCGAAAAAAACTAAACTCCTCCTCTTCTCCCCCACCTCTAGGTCCCCCCCTTTAAACTTTACCATCTCCTCAAATAATGGCACTATCATCTCACCTGACCCAACTACAAAACTTTTAGGAATAACCATTGACTATAATCTCTCCTTCGATCAGCACATTAATAACACCATCAAGATTGTTAACAGAAAACTTGGATCCCTATATCGTATCAAACCTTTTCTAACCCCAGCAACTAGAACAAAAATTGCTCAATCTCACCTCTTATCAACTCTCCTTTATGCTTCCCCCATTTATACAAACCTTAAGAAAATCAATCTTAACAAACTTATAACTTGCTATCACAACATAGCTCGCCACCAGCAACCCCTTCCAAACCCACCATTGTATAAACCTAAAACAACTTGGTTGGCTCGAATTTCAAAACTACCTTTTAATTCCTCAACTCACTATAGCTCACAACATATTACACCTTCCTGACAACACCCCAATACTCTCTCAACTTCTAATCCCTTACAACAACCTTAACTCACTTCGCTCCTCTAATAAACTCATGACTAAATCAATAAAGGTAAACAACACAGCAGGTGGTTCTCTTTTCACTAACACAATAGGTAGAAGTTGGAATCTTTTACCTAGTGACATAACTCTGACCACATCCCTGCCACAATTCAAACAGAAAATTAAACTGTACTACCAAAATCATTGGCTTTGTTCCTGCAGTACACCTGACTAACCTTTTCCTCATACGCTAGTTCTCCTTCACTCTTTTCATCTCTTCCTTTCTCATTTCTCTTCCTTTCACTGTATAGATTTAAGTATATACATTTTATGTACAATTTGTTATCTTGCAACAAACTGCATATTGGAAACTTGTTTCTCTTTTGAAATGATCTTTCAGTCGTTAGGTTGATATAACTCCAATTTTTGCTATTTTTTAAAGTAATGATTTGTTTATGTAATGTACTTAGTATTTAGTGGAGCTTTTCTCCTCGGGCCTCTGCTGAAAATGGACATGTATCCAGCCAGACTAGCCCGGTCAACAAATGTAAAATAAAATAAAATTTGCACAGACTGTGCTGATATTTGCTTTACATTTTGGCTCCAGTTACCATAGTATTGTGCCCTGTCTTGGGGTCTAGAGGCATATCAGTAATGAGCCCAGGTAAGATTGTACTGGTATACATTTGACTTTCAGACTTTTTTCCCTTCATAGCCTTACTGCGACTGCATGTCCTGCTGTGCTATCACTGTTTGAGACTGTAGGGGTGGTAATTCAACATTGCCAACATTTGTGTGCCTTTGACAGACATTTGTCTGTGGTTTTCTACAGCTGACTTGGTGTGTGGGTGTGAGGGGTGGGTATGGAACCCCCACACTGACATCCATGCCTGTGACCTATAACCCCCTCCCCAGTTAGTTGTCCCCACACATATACTGCAGTGGAATTTGCCACCTTGAGTACTACTGCATAGTCTGTGGAGAGCAGTTTTGGCCAGACATTTCCTGGTGTTCCACATAGCTGTCAGTTGTTTGCTGCTATCCCAGTAGACCTCCCCATTCCCTTGCATGCATGCAGCATTACCATAGATATGCTAGGAAAACATACTAATCCATTGATTTATGTTAAGAAGACTGACTTACCTTGTGCTTGTGGCAGTTGTGAGGACAGTGCTTGAGAGTCGCCTATGCACACAGTACACTGTCTATACATGGTAAGTTATAGGTAATGTGATGTGTGTGTTATCCATTTTACTTTGTGTGTGAGTCAGAGAGAGGTGTCAGTCCCTGGGGTCCATACAATGTCAGTGTGTGTGCTATGTGTTGCCTCTTTGCCAAGGCCTGAGCATAGTAGGCACACCTCTGTCTGCCTACAGGAGCAGGTTCAGGGTCCTCTTTCTGTGAGTTCCTCTGTGCCTGTGGGGACCTTGGCAATGGTGGGGGGCTGTGTGGCCTTTCCCCGTGCTGTTTCTGCTGCAGTTGTTTCCGAAGGATCATATTGTGTAGCATGGCACATACTATGAACATGTGTGTATATGTGACTGGAGAGTACTGCAAGGCTCCACCAGATATGTCAAGGCAGCGTAACCATGACTTGAGCATCCCAAACACATGATCTATAATGATCCTGGTTTGTGAGTGTACCTCATTATGGTGTTCTTCTGTGGATGTGTGTGTGCATTTCTGATGGATGTCATCATCCACGGCTCCAGTGCATAGCCAGCATCTCTCACCAGATGGCCATACAGGATATCACCATTGGCAAATGCCTGGTACAGCTGTGGTGAATTCCAGATGTGGGAGTTGTGATAGCTTCCAGGGCTGCCAGCACACACATTAATGATAATGTTCTGGGCATTGCACACAACCTGTCAGTTGATGGAGGGGAATCTCATGTGGTTTATGTAGACCTTACCCTGTTCACCAGGTGGTGCTTTGATGTGCTTGTGTGTGCAGTCTATGTGACCCAGTACCTCTAGGTATTCTGCTACATGGTGGAAGAGATGCATATTGCTGGTCATCTCCTCATGGGTGTTGGGGAAGTAAATGTGCTCACCTGCATCTAGTAGCATGGCATCCAGGAACTGGTGGAATACCCTGGATGCAAATGCCTGTGAGACCCCCATGATGTCCCCAGTAGGTCTTTGGAAAGTACTGTAACTAGTATTCTTAAGGCCACGCATACCTTGGTATCCACCGGGATGGGTTCCCCTCTGTTGCTTCTAGCTCTTAGTTGAGGCCGGCATAGCTCGGTGATTTGTTGAAGTATGTCTCTGTCCACCATGTAGCACTGTACTATCTTCAGATCACGTAGCATCTGCTATATTACCCTGGGCCTGAACACTCTTCTCCTCCTTCTTGGTCTGTGCCGGTTGTCAGCATTATCCTCCTCTCCGGTCTCAGCCTCTAGCACATAAAGATGGATCAAAGTAATGGCAGCCCCTAGCATTTTTCCAGTTATAATTCCCCTGCATGTGTACACCAATGGTGCAGAGTTTGTAGGAAAAAACAGACAGTAAGGTGTTTCTATACTTTATACTGTTGTGCTGCAGATGCTGCCTGTATGATTGGCTGACTATAATGCATTCCACCTGCCAGCTATGTTATTTGTACTTGATTGCTTTAATTATGCTATTTTCCCTTTCCCATTTCCTCCCCTTTTAAGCCCCAAGGCACACCGTGCAAACCTGGGGACCAAATGTAAATAGTCCTGCCATTTCTGTTTTTTTTTTTTTTTTTTTTTTTTTTAGACTGGGTATGCACCGCACAAACCCATTTAACTAATGTAAACAGTAAGAAATGGCCCACACCCGGACATGAACATGCTCCTCAGTTCATGGAATAAGACAATACAGCCTCAGACACACCCTCTTGCTTAGCTGTGCTTAGCTATGCTTATCTCTGCACCTTAGGGCTCCAATGTGCTTACAGCATGCTTACACATTCCCTTTTCATGTCTGTTGCTCCTCCTAGTTACACCATCATACTAGAGCACCTACACATTTAGGTGCAGTTTAGGACTTAGAAAATTTCTGTCATTCAGTAATTTCCCCCCATTTGCATACCCCACTACTTTAGTCCGTAGTTACTGCACTTACACAGAGCCTTTCCCATCTTTCCCATTGACAGCCACTTTTCCTTGGTATTGTTTTCATTCTGCATGCTATAGGCTATAATGGCAAAATGCAGATTTCCCTTACAATTGAGTTTTCACCTTTTTTTTTTATTTTCCGCCCGATCCCATTTGCATGCCGCTGCCCTGTGCTTACACAGCAGACATCGGCCAAAAAGAAAATTTGATTTTTATAAAAAAGAAACAGTTTTCCATGCCAATGGCCATATATTTGTCCATTGGCATGCCTAACCTCTGTAATACATGCTTTTTTGAAATCTGGTATGCCTCCATTTTGTTATTTGCAGAAATGTATTTGGTTAGTAACCGAATGCATTTCTGCAAATAACACTGTTCCTGCATAGATACATGGGTGCTTGGTGAATCACTAATTCATCTCATCTGCATTGTTTTCCTCAGCAAATGAGGTATTTAGCATTCTGAAGCCATATCCATGCAGAAACAGTGTATGCACGCTCGTGCATGTCAGATCGGCTGTTTGCTGGATCGCTCGGTGGCCATTTTCTGTGCAGGAATGGCTACACTGTTCCTGCATAGGAAAAAACAGCTTGAGGAGTGTTTTACTCATGTAAATTTACATTTAGTATTATGTTTTCATTTCCTTATGTGGGGCAGTGCTAAATACCTTAGCAAGGTCACAATAAGCAACAATCCCTATCAACCTTTTATCAAGTGTATAAATGATGTTGGGGACTGTAAAGTGATGGCAGGGGAGTGTGAGGGCAGCACCAAATGATCAAATGGTGGAAACTGAAAAAGGGTAATTGTGAGGTGATGTTCAGGGAAGAGTTAAGACAAGCACTGGGTGGCAGTGAAGAGTTACCGAATAGCTGGGTAACTACAGCAGAGCTAGTAAGAGAGATGGCTAGAAAGTTGCTTGGTGTGACATCTGGAAAGAGGAAGGAGGACAAGGAGACCTGGTGGTGGAATGAAGAAGTACAGGAGAGTATACAGAGAAAGAAGTTGGCGAAGAAGAAGTGGGATTGTCAAAGAGATGAAGAAAGTAGACAAAAGTATAAGGAGATGAGGTGCATGGCAAAGAGAGAGGTGGTGAAGGCTAAGGTTAAGGCGTATGAAGAGTTGTATAAAAGGTTGGACACTAAGGAGGGAGAAAAGGACCTGTACCGATTGGCTAGACCGAGAGACCGAGCTAGTAAAGATGTGCAGCTGGTAAGGGTGATAAAGGATAATGAGGGAAACGTACTCACAAGCGAGAAGAGTGTGTTGAGCAGATGGAAAGAGTACTTTGAGGGGTTGATGAATGAAGAGAATGAGAGGGAGAGAAGGTTGGATGATGTGCGGATAGTGAATCATGACGTGCAGTGGATTAGCAAGTAGGAAGTAAGGATAGCTATGAAGAGGATAAAGAACAGAAAGGCTGTTGGTCCAGATGACATACCTGTGGAAGCATGGAGGTGTTTAGGTGAAATGGCAGTGAAGTTTTTCACTAGATTGTTTAATGAAATCTTGGAAATTGAGAGGATGCCTGAGGAATGGAGAAAAAGTGTTTTGGTACTGATTTTTAAGAATAAGGGTGATGTGCAGAGCTGTAGTAACTACAGAGGGATTAAACTGATCAGTCACAGCATGAAGTTAAGGGAAAGAGTAGTGGAAGCTAGGTTAAGAAGAGACGTGATGATTAGTGATCCGCAGTATGGTTTCATGCCAGGAAAGAGCACTACAAATGTGATGTTTGCTCTGAGAGTGTTGATGGAGAAGTACAGAGAAGGTCAGAAGGAGTTGCATTGTGTCTTTGTGGATTTAGAAAAAGCATATGACAGGGTGCCTAGAGAGGAGTTGTGGTATTGTATGAGGAAGTTGGGAGTGTCCGAGAAGTATGTAAGAGTGGTACAGGATATGTGCGAGGGTAGTGTGACAGTGGTGAGGTCTGCGGTGGGAGTGACGGATGTGTTTAAGGTGGAGGTGAGATTACATCAAGGATTAGCTCTGAGCCATTTCTTATTTGCAATGGTGATGGACAGGTTGACAGACGAGCTCAGACAGGAGTCCCCATGCACTATGATGTTTGCAGATGACATTGTGATCTGTAGGGAGAGGAGGGAACAGGTGGAGGAGACCCTGGAGAGGTGGAGATGTGCTCTAGAGAGAAGAGGAATGAAGGTCAGCAGGACTAAGACAGAATATATGTGTGTGAATGAGAGGGAGGATAGAGGAATGGTGAGGATGCAGGGAGTAGAATTGGTGAAGGTGGATGAGTTTAAGTATTTGCGATCAACAATTCAGAGTAATGGTGAGTGTGGAAGAGAGGTGAAGAAGAGAGTACAGGCAGGGTGGTGTGGGTGGAGAAGAGTGTCAGGAGTGATTTGTGACAGACGAGTACAGTAAGAGTGAAAGGGAAGGTCTACAAGAGGGTAGTGAGACTAGCTATGTTATATGGGTTGGAGACAGTGGCATTGACAAAAAGGCAGGGGTCAGAGCTTGACGTGGCAGAGTTGAAGAAGTTAAGATTTGCACTGGATGTGACGAGGATGGACAGGATTTGGAATAAGTATATTAGAGGGTCAGCCCAGGTTGGAAGGTTTGGAGACAAAGCCAGAGAGGCAAGATTACATTGGTTTGGACATGTGCTGAGGAGGGATGCAGAGTATATTGGGTAAAAAGATGCTAAGGATGAAGCTGCCAGGTAACAGGAAAAGAGGAAGGCCTAAGATAAGGTTTATAGATGTGGTGAGAGAGATATGCGGGTGGTTGGTGTGACAGAGCAAGATGCAGAGGACAGGAAGAGATAGAAACAGTTGATCTGCCGTGGCAACCCCTAATGGGAGCAGCTGAAAGAACAAGAAGAAGAAGATTAAATGGTGTTGCCACCTCTCCAAGGAATGCAACAAGATTTAAGAAAGACAAGATCTCACCTTAATAGACTCAAACTGGTCCGCCCTTGCATAATTTTGGATACGATCCATTATGAGTCTCTCCATATATTTTGCTGTGCTGTAAGTTCTACAGTCTGTATTATTTTTGCTGTGTTACAGCATACCACACTGTGCTATTGACTTTACAGCAGAGTAATTTGCAAGTCAAATGATGACCTAAATGCTTCTTATAAAAAATAACCTGTTATCACTTTGGCTGCAAAATTCTTGTAAGCAAGTGCATAAATACTTAAATAAAGGAATAATCTGAAAATACATGCCACTGCTTTGCTGTTGATGATTTTAGTCAGAATTTTAAAACTGCATTAGACCTAATAATCTAGTATGATGCAGCATTGTACCACTGCTAAAGACAGATGACTACAATATCATAATTAAAATAGGGATTGCGATCTGATGAATACAACGGAATGGGTACCTCAGCTGAAATAATCAAAAAATCAAATATGCAGATGCAAAACCAGCACCATTGTGTCATATTATATCAAAACATAGGATAGTTTAATAATAAAAGTTTTAATAACAGATGTAGGCTAATTCTCTTTATTAAGCATAAGACACATGACAAAAAAAGGACCCTTTAGAAAAGTCTGGATGGATGACACTGCAAAAAATGAAAGAAGCTTAAATATTTGCAAGCCCAACTCTTTTAGGACTCATGAGAACTACATGTATATCAAGCCAAGAGTGAGAAATATACAGGAAAAAGCATGTTACTATTACAGAACACAATGGGCTGGATTCCAAAAGACAGTTGCAGACAACACTGCATGCTGAAGGATCAGCTGCGGATGAGATTTCTGAAGATACACCCCAAGCAGTTTGAGTACTTAACTATTTAGCACAGGATAATTATGGATTCAATGCATGCTTGCCAAATTCCAAACCACATCATGCATGCACAGTGCAACTTAAATGCAACAAACTGCAACACTGACTCTGTTTTCAAAATCATCTGCAAATGCCCTACTACAACACAAGGGGGCAAGGGCTATTCCCATGGAATCCATAACAAGATCAAAATAAATGCTACCTGCAGTGAATGAACTGCAATAGGCTGCAGTACTGCAAGCTATGAAGGAGTATCTCGATGTGTGCCCTAGCAGGCAGCCAGCTAGACAGAGAGCAAGTCTGCAACTAAGCCAACTGTCAAATCAAGATATCATTAGCAAGTTTCACATAGACAGACAGCTAGTGCATGCTACGTGCAACATACATTCCCCACACATGCCTGTGTGGACATAGCAAGGCAACCCCATCCCTCTCAAAACAAAAGTGCATCTGTGTCGAAGTGTACTGTCATCAGGCTATTCTAAACACACATGGGAGATGCTGTAGGAGTTCCACAGACAGCTGCCAGTTGTATCCTATGAAAATTCCTGCCAGCAATGTGCAGCAAAGTAGATGAATACATACACTTTCCATCTAGCCCCATGGAGCAGAGAATTATTATGATGTACCAGTTCTATAACCTTGCAAACTTCCCATATTTGTAAAATAAACTACATCAACATCCATATTAAGACCACTGTGCACCCAGAAGCAGATAGATGCATCAACAGAAAGAGCTGGCCATCCCTGAACTGCTAGGTGGCATGTGCAGCAGATGGCAGCATAACAAACATCATGATGACACACCTTGTAAGTGTCCATGATGCTGCCATATTGAGGAAAAGTGCTCTGAGAACTGCATTCCAGCAAGGGTAAATACGTGAGGGAATACTACTGGATAAGTACATGAACACAGCTAGGATGTAAGCTAATGGCAGCCCTGACATTATCCATGAAGACAACGTATGTGTTCACTCCCCACAACAGGTGACTGTGGTTATACACTCAAGCAGTGGCTAATGGCCCTGTACAGACAGTCATCAAACCCAGCAGAGAAGGCTTACAATGCAGTTTATGCAACAGCACAAAATACCATTAAGCATGTCTTTGGTGTACTGAAAGCTAAGCTTAGATGTCTGGGCACATCTGGGGGTGCACTTCAATGCACACTTGAAAAGGCAGCACAAATGATAACTGTGTGCACCATGATACACAACATGCTAATGACTGCACATGGCAGTCTTCCAGCTGCAGGTGTCTGTGAACTACCCTAAAAATCCCAAATATCTGAAGCTGACATTCAGTAGCTATCAGTGGAGGAGCAGGAGGACAGAGGGGGGCAGAAGAAACTGGCATGGACAAAGGAGGATGTGCCCACAAGTTCAGGCCTACACAAGATGGCAGCATCTGATACACACACTGTTGAGTCATGAAAAGCCACACAAACAGAAGTGCACGCATTAAACATTGATGTTCAGGTGTTGCCCCACTACAGCAGCACAGATTACATCTTATGGCAATTACCCAGTAGATGTACACACCGATAGTCAGACATAGCAACATAATTCTCACATATTACAGCATGAAAATCCACAAATCTTTAACAACACAGATCATCAACTCAGACCACAAGTGACACAAGTATGTATACTCATAGTGATGTTTGCGTGTATGTCATTCCACAAGGGGCATACGTCTGTGAAACACATTCCTGTCTTTCCACTATCCAAAGATATAAACAAGAAAACAACTCAGAACATGACATAGAAATGTTGACAATACCACAAGCAGCATATATCAATGTAAAGTATGGATAAATTGTAATGCACTAAATGGAGTCACCTGTGTTTAGTAACATTGTCAGACTCCCATGGCATCTGACCTTACAACAACCACATATAAATTACATTATTACTAGTCTGCACAGCAATCATCATTGTTATGGTGTGACATTTGCACTACAGGGCATAGTGGATTAACTATCACTGTTACTTGAGCACAGTCTAAGGTGATTATGCTGACACCTAACACAGTGGTCCAGTCTGACCCGACCATAGATGGAAACACTTTGCCCAGATTGCTCCAAAGAGGAGACTGATGGGGAGATGCCAGCATGTGAAGACACACTGTGCGAAGGAGTATGAGTGCAAGTTGACTGTCTGGTCATGACTGCAGGACCCACATCAGATATGCCAGAAGGCGATGTGAGTGCACATTACAGCATAGAAATTGTTGTCCAATGGGTAAGGTTTGGCCTGTTGAGAGGGGACTTGCCTCTGCCATGTGGCACATGGCTAAGCACAGTCAGGGCACGCAGAACCCTGCTCATACTATGGTACTACTGTAATACTGCTGTAATACTGCTGTAACCAGGGACTCAAAAGACCATGTTACTGATAACATGCTTTCATTCCATGCAGCCAATGCCACTATGACCTCAACATTTCTGCACTCCTGTTTTTTATCCAGCGCACACAGCTGGTATGCATCATGATCTGTAGCACTGGCAAGTGCACAGATGTCAGATACATGATGTCACTGAGTATATTCATTTGCCTGTAGGAGTAAGGTGGACATCCTCTGACATGTGCCCATGCACACCAGCTACATGCTTATGTCTACCTTAACAGGCAATATTACTGTGTTGTGTGAAAGTGTCAGCATCACCAGCAGATTCAACATGGGGCTGTGGTCCGCAGGCCTCATCCTGTCCACCATCTAATGTCCCCTCATTGTCAGAATGTCTGGACAAGTTTTTCTCCACATCTGAGTTTACAGCCTCATCAACGACTGCCACCATCTGGGCCAGACTGTATCACCAAGTCTGTGTCCTGTGTGCAAGGGGACATGCTGCCATACTGAGACACATCAAGTCACACATCAGGATCAGTGAATGGAACAATGGAGAATAAAGGCAGTGGACATGCTAAAAGAAGAGATAAATAACATAGGTCAGGAAAACTTGCTTTCTGGGCATGCTGTATATCATTAATGGAATATGCCATATATATATATCTCACTACATTGTTACAGAAAATAATGACTTACCTGAGGTCTTGTCCATGTATGGTCTATATTACATATGTTACATACATGACATATATTTGGAATACAAGTATAACACTCACCTGGCATGTCCTTGTGGGAAGCCTGCACTGGATGTGAGGGATTAAATGGAATTGCTGTAGGGATACAAAGCCATAAACACGGCAGTCTTAATTGCATCCTTGACAGCATGTACCATTCCAACAGAAGCAAATCATACAGTAGGTAAAGCAAACACATACCATATGTTTGTGGCTGGGATGCTGATGGCGGCTGTCCTGTGCAAGGGTGGAAAGACACAGTATTAATGGAGGACAATACCAGGAGTCACAGCAATGACATGTATGAAAGAGGTGTAACAGGGTACCAGTGGCACCCTCCCAATGTGGTGAGTTTATCTGTCAAGATGCAGGTGCTGCAATGAGAAATTATAGATAAAGAAAACACAGTCATGTATGCAGGCACCGGCATAGTCACATGATGACATATACAACACAGTAACATGCTATGGCAATAATCACTTGACATACAGTGCACCTGTTGACCAGATTTCCCTATGCAGAAAAACAACAACATTAATTTCATACAACACAGGTCTGCTACACATTGTTGCAGCCTATGAACATGCTGGAGATACAAACCTGATCTGTCTGTAGGTGCAACTGTATGGCTTGTGCTCCCAGAAGATATATCTTTATTTTACAATGTGAGGGAAACATAAATATGACAGAAGACAGCACTGGCATGGCAGGAGGCTGAGGCAATAACAGATAATGGTCACAGTAACAGTATATGGAGATATTTACATGTCATGTCCTGCTGTTGTGCAGAAGTGGATGGATTTGTGAAAATGAATATGCATGTTAGTTGCACTGCTATATATGTACTGAAGTTATATGGTTACATGTCATTATAGTTGCATTGGTTGTCATCAGCCTGTGTGGACCCATGTGCACAATGCAATTCTCCTGCAGCAACACAGAAATGATAATACATGAATATGAATGTAACAGCAATATGTACTGAGTTACTCTATATGCATCGATGTAATGCAAAGTAACACTTATACATGCGGCCTGGAATACCTGCTTCTATCCCACCCCAAGGAATGCACTGCTCCCCATGTGCATATGTAGTGATGCGTTGGCGACAGGCTTCCAGGGATCTATTGTGACCTCCTCCAGCAGTAATTGTTGAGGTCAGTCTAGAGTTCATTCCTCCACACTGTATTTCCTGCCTGTCCAAAGAACCTCTGTCCATGCTGGTGTAAAACATCTATTATATTTTCGTTTTCCTGTGAGGATAAATTGTCACCTCTGTTTGCCATTTGAAAGACAGTTATATGCACATAGGTTCATAGGTTCATAAATGTGTACTAGACTAATGGCCCTGGAGCCTTTACAAGCCTAGCTCAAAATTTTTTCCCCTGACACTGTACCACCCAATGTTAGTTCACAGTGCCTATATCCAGTAGGGCAACTGGAGTGATCCCTGGGGTGAACTTTCTGTTACCCATCCACTCGT
Source organism: Protopterus annectens (assembly GCF_019279795.1). Taxonomy (NCBI): domain Eukaryota; kingdom Metazoa; phylum Chordata; order Ceratodontiformes; family Protopteridae; genus Protopterus; species Protopterus annectens. The sequence goes on from NC_056731.1 coordinate 155,537,563, forward strand.
GAAGATTTCTCTTGAAGAGGGCCAACGAGGTGCTCTGTTTGACACGAATGGGAAGCTTGTTCCAGAGTATGGGCAGTCTTTGGGAGATGAACCTGTCCCTCCAGCATGTTCTGTTGATTGTGGTAGTGAGATTGTGGTCTCTGAACCATGTAGCATAGGGAGATTGAGATTTCTTTAGGTGTAGCATTTCAAGTAGGGCTGGGTTACACATGGCTTTGTAAGCCAAGCAGAGATCATGTCTGAGTAGATGATAAGAGACTGAGAACAGCTGAAGTTTCTTGAGTCTGCCCAAACAGGACATGTGTTTTTGTGAGGTAGATTTGTGGCCTCCCCAGCTGTTGTAGGTGTCCAGTCAGGTACATGCCAAATGGGGCACTATATTCAATGATTGGTCTAATGAGGGATGAGTAGAGAGGAATGATGACCTATTTCTTTCTGGATGTGAACCCTTTGGTTATAAGATGTGCCATGTAGAAGTACTTTCTGAACACAGTGGCAACGTGGTGGTCAAAGGTGAGGAGGCTGCTGACCTGGGTGCCTAGATCTCTTATGGCCCCTTCAGTGTCTAGTGGGCTCCTGTTGATGTGGTAATTTGTGAGAGGTGAGTTTTTTCCAAAGGGAATGATAACGCATTTTTTGGCATTAAGCTTAAGGCCGTGGTTCTGACACCAGTCATTGGTCTCAGAGAGGCCCTTTTGTAAGATGTCTGCATCACTTGGGGAGTTGATAATGTCTCCTAGCTTGCAGTCATTAGCAAACTTGGTCAGCCAGAGTCCCTCTCTGTAGACTTCTGAGAAGTAGATGTCAAACAGGAGAGGGTCCAGGACTGAGCCCTGTGGGACTCTACTCGTGACTGATCAACAGTCTGACTTGGAGTCTGCAACTTTCAGTCTGTGGGTCCTGTCTGTGAGCCAATTTGCAACCCAGCTAGTGATATAAGGATTAATGCCTAGTTTGGTGAGTTTATCAATGATACCCAAGTGGGGAATGGTTTCAAAGACCTTGGTCAAGTTGAGGTAGGCTGTATGCACTGCCTTACATTCATCCACAGCCTTTGTGACTGCCTCGAAGAAGTCAACTAGGTTCAGCAGGCAGGATCTCCCCCTTGATGAAGCCAAACTGTGTGGGGCCAAGAGTTTGGAGACTGGCTATATCTTTGTTGAGCAGGTCCATGATGATGCGCTTCATAGCTTTGCATACCAGACTCATCAGGCTAATGGGGTGGTAGTTCCCAGGGTCTGTAGTTGCTCCCCCTTTATGGAGAGGGATGACTGAAGCAGTGCACCATTTGTTAGGGACAAAGCCTGAGGTAAGGCTGTGATTGAACAGTGCACATAGGTGTGGTGTCAGTTCATTTTGTAGACATGGATGCTGTATTCATGGCTTTGGACAATGCAGCTTTTACCTGTGCCACAGAAATTGTGGGTAGCAGGCTTTCTTATGGTATTGTGATAGGGCCTTTTGGGGGGAGAGAGGGGCAAAGTTGGCACTGAATCTCTCGGCCAGTATGTTGGCTATATCTGTTGGCTCAGTATAGGAGGTACCTTTGTGCAATAACTCAGAGCAAATCTGGGTATTGCCGTGTAGATTCTTGATATAACTATAAAAGTAATTAGCAGAGAGTATCTTAAAATTATCAATTGAACAACTTATGGAAAGTGTCAGAAAGCCTCAGTATCCATAAGCAGGTCACAGATAGTATATGGTAAGCAGACATATGCACAGATCATTTTTGTACTGAGTCAATAGTTCTAATAATTGTATTAAGAAGCATCAATGAATATATATCCCTAACAGCAATAATACATAGCAACATAAAGATAATGTCAGAATCCATAGTTTTCCATACATATACCACGGAGTCTATCAAGCAATGATTAATATATATATATATATATATATATATATATATATATATATATATATATATATATGGAAAATCTGTGAATACATTTTTATGTACTGTTCACTTGTGCTATTTACATCTGTCTGTACAACTGCATAAGAGAAAGTACTGCATGTTACTGATGCAGATGTACCCACCTGTATACATACATGTCAATCCCGCACTTCTCAAGTAAGTCACAGGCATTTTTTATATTGCACACAATTTTCCATAAATGCATCAATCTAAACATATACAAATATATTTTTAAGGAGTAATGATAAGATACATCTATAAAGAGAGACTCATATCCTAACACTGCAGTACTAGCAGGTGCAAAATTACATTTGCAGCTACCTATGAGTCAGGTATACCTCAAAGTAATACCAACTATGGACATACAGTTTTTAAATCCCATTTGTGCCATACATAGTTAATGACGCTCCTTAAGATGAAAGCTTTTTGAATACCATTTGTGCATATCTGTGTAAGTTCTCAAATACTGTAGCATTAACCAATAGCTCGGCATAACAGGAAAGTGCTCTGTGCAACTACCCAATAGGTATGAATAAATGGGACCATATGTAGCATATGCCCATTATCTTCCAATGATTTGATAACATACCATAAGTGCCATATTTAAATATTGATTTTGATACATTTACAGATCAGACTATTGCTACTTGGGCTTCAGTTAGCAATTGATTGAATTATCTGTAATTATTTTATGTTCTCCCACCTAAAATACAGTATAGCAATTCCCAGTTGTCATTTAACAGCAGCTATGTGTTACATGATAGCGTTCCACTCTCTGAGGTATGAAAGTTTGCAATTGTGTTTTTGTGTTGTGGTCACTGCGCTGACATGTATTCATGCTTGCAGTTTTATTTTTATAAATGCACAGTATGTTGTACTTTTTGTAAAATGTTGGCCATGATCCCTATTATAGGTTCATAGGTTCATAGGTTCATACTAGGCTATCTGCCCTAGGGCATTTATAAGCCTAGCCAGAATGTGTTTGGCTTTCGCCACCCATTTTAAATAAATTTTGCTATGCCCTTTTTTTGAGATTAGTATACTGTGCCTCTGTCTAACAGTGACACAGAAGTGATACCCGGGGTAAACCTACGATCTCCCATCCACTCATCAAGATTCCTCTTGAAGAGAGTCAATGAGGGACTCTGCCTAACCTGGACTGGGATTTTATTCCAGAGTGAAGGGAGCCTCTGGGTTATGAATCTGTCCCTCCAGCATGTCCTATTTATTTCAGTGCTGAGGTTCAAGTCTCTCGAGCGTGTAGCTCGATAGGATTTGGATTTTCTGAGGTGCAGCATGTCCATTAATTCCGGGTTGGACATGGCTTTATACGTCAGGCACAGATCTCCTCTGAACAGGCGGTATGCCACTGAGTAGAGCTGGAGTTTCTTTAACCGGGCAGCATATGGCATCTGTTTGAGCCCTTTGATCCTCTTGGTGAGGTACTTTTGGGGTCTTTCCAGTTGCTGCAGGTGTCTGGTAAGGTACATCCCAAAAGGGGCATTGTACTCAATTATGGGCCTGATGAGGGATGAGTAAAGAGGCACGATGACCTCCCTGATATAGATGTGAATCCCTTCATGATTAGGTGGGCTATATAAAATGTTTTTCTAACCACTTTGGCCACGTGGTTGTCAAATGAGAGATTGCTATCAACTTGGGTCCCCAGGTCCCTAATTACTTCTTCTGTACTTAATGGATTACCACCTATGTGGTAATTTGTGAGCACTTTGTTTTTGCCAAAGGGGATGACTATACACTTTTTGGTGTTTAGCTTGAGGCCATGGCTCTGGCACCAGTTGTCTGTTTCTATGAGGCCCTTTTGGAGGATGCTTGTGTCGGCTGGAGAGTCGATTATGGCACCCAGTTTGCAGTCATCTGCGAACTTGGTCAGCCACAGTCCTTCCATGTTGGCCTGTACCTCCGAGAAATATATACTGAACAAGAGAGGTCCCAGGACTGAGCCTTGTGGGACGCCACTTGTAACTGGTTTGGAGTCTGACATGGCTCCAGCAATTCTAACCATGTGGGTTCTGTCCTTGAGCCAGTTTGCAACCCATCTAGTGACATAGAGGTTTATATTTAAGCTGGTGAGCTTATCTATAATGCCCAAGTGGGGTATTGTATCGAAGGCTTTTGCGAGGTCCAGGTAGGCTGTGTGGACCACCTTCCCTCGTCAATGGCCTTGGTGACTGTTTCAAAGAAATCAACCAGGTTTAAGAGGCAGGATCTGCCCTTAACAAAGCCGAACTGGGTAGGATCCAGTGTCTGTAGGTCCCCAATATCTTTATTTATGAGGTCCATGATTATCCTTTCCATAGCTTTGCAGACCAAGCTAGTCAGGCTTATGGGGCGATAGTTTCCAGGATCCGTTGAGGCACCACCTTTGTGGAGAGGGACCACAGTTGCTGTACGCCACTCTTTGAGTACATATCCTGTAGTAAGGCTGAGATTGAACAGTAGTTTTATGTTTGGGTTTAGCTCTTCTTGGAGTTCATGTAGGACGCAGCCCGGGACACCGTCTGGTCCCATTGATGCTGTGTTTTTTGCTTTGGAGAGGGCGGCTCTTACCTGAGCATCCCAGATGTCAGGGGGGCAGCACTCTGCTGGAATAGATATTTGCCCTTTTGGTGGGGAGGGGGGGGAGAAGTTTGCGCTGAATAGTACACTATCCCTGCATATTCATACCTCCAATTCTTTTAACTGCATTTCTACCACACAATCTCAGGCCGGATGGATTAGTTAGACTGATAGGTGTCAGTGTTAGAGCATGGATGAAGCTTAGACAAGCAGGTTTGAATTTCAGGTCCTCCAATCCATGTTCACTTCTATTCCAATATGTAAAGGACTACTTGTGAAACATTCCACACTGTATATTAAGTTTCTATAAAGTTCTTCAATTTTAATGTAGAAAACATGAGCTGAGCAATGTATGTCAATGTTATTTTATATCTACATCATGCATACATGCTTTATACTTTTTGCATGTGATAAAGAGCTGAGACGTAATCATGCCCTGTCCATCAAGCTGATGCACAGGCTGGAGGAGCAGCACAGGGAGAGAGGTATGTTGATTACTTTGTCTCATTTATGTGATTATTGTTACAGGCTCATATTTTTGCCATCACATTGTATACTACTTATAATGCAGGAATATCCATCATCCATTTGTAAGGTAAGTGCAATTGTCAGACAATACCTATGATTACAAGTATGACTTACTCAAAACTACATTTACATGTCATTTATCAGCAAGCCGTGTTTGCTGAAGACGTTTTGATGTGTAGGCTACAATCTAGATGACAGTCATTTATGTGTAACTGTTACTGTGCTTTTGACTGTGATGTCTCACATGCAATTCAATAGTGATTTTTCTGCCTGCTGATTTTAATGCATGTGTTGGCACACTTGTATGTGTGGATGTGGTTCGCAGTGACTGATCTGTTGTTTATAGCTTGCCTATTCACATACATTTAGGTGTCTGCTGTGAAAGTGTTCACATTGTTATTGACAGACTGTAATGCCCTTCAGTTCAATGTGGGTATTTCTTCTGCCTACAACACCTTTCATGTTTTTGTTAAAACATGCTTGCATCCTGTGTTTAGGGATACTTGTGCACACAGACATCCTGTTCAACATTTTGTACTCTCTGTTGTATAATCAGCAAGGAGCATCATGCTGTTTGCATTTTTCTGGGTAGTGATTGCTAATAAATTTATGTAGGACACTGATACATTTGTAGACAGACACGACTGCAGAACATATGCCATATATTCATGTGTGATAGGCTCTCACTGTGTTTATGATTGCAGATTATTACTAGTATATTGGGTTGCATTCCAAAAACTGATGTTGGGGCAGCCAATGACCATGTTGTCTTATTCATCTCTTTTGCATATATCTTTTATATTTCTCACTGGATTGTCATCTTACTATATCTTCATTGTACCAATATATTAATTGGTAGTGGTTCATATAACTCATCACATGCACAGACACCTAGAATACAGCTGACATTCACACACCAACATAGATGTGCAGGATACACATACAAGGTGAGAAACATGGAAGTAGTGATATTGTCTCAGACAGCCATTTGGCCAATTTACTGAAGCATTCAAGTATTAAAAAGTGCAGGCAATACCTCTAATGTTATGTTGTCATTTTCACAGTTTAGTTTTAAAAGGTAGACTCACATGAGTGTTTTATGACACAGTGTGATGGCATGCTTCTCTTCAAATGTCAGAATATGTAAGTGTGCTGCCTTTGCCTATGCTTGTCTTGCATAATGATGGTCAATAAACAAGTGTTCAGGTAATGTCAGAATTTCCACTTGTAAGGTGTGTTATTCATGGCATGACATGACCTGGAGTAAGCTGCTCACATTGTGTGATGTATAGAAGGATAATCACAAAAATTCAGGAAACCCGGCACACGCAGGATTTATAAAACCAAACTGAACAGCCAAAAACAACTGATGAAAAATCACAAAATGTGAGCGTACAAAATAAAACCAATTTTAACATACACATAAACTTCAAACGTTAAGTGCTTTCCTTCTAGAATATAGGAACTTCATCAGAACATTTGAACAATTAAAAATCATTGACTTAAATACCTAAATACTCAAAAGCATATGACACAAAGCAGCAAAACATCATGTCACAGTAATTAAGCAAGTATGAGAATCAAAATTACAATTTAAAGCAGCAGAAATAAATACATAACAAAATATGTGTAGAGTGTAACTTAAGTTTTTTAATTCAGCCTGTTCCAATTTCAACTCCCAATGTTCACCCCTCATATTTGGAAATACTTGTTCCAGCACAACAAATAAAAACATTTTATGGTCTTGGCAAGAAAGTTTGTGTTTATACAGGGCATTATTATCACTGAATGTTCTGATGTTATACGCATGTTCATATATGCGATGCTTCAACTGTTTTTCAGTTTGACCAATATAGTAAAAATGACAGTGGTTTCCTGAGTTTTTTGTGGTCATTAGTTTAATTTAAACAAAAATAAAGGGCCAGCAGCAATGGAGGTTGCCAAAAAATATAAATTTTATATAAATATAAAATTAAATTCAACTAGGGAGTATAAATAACCCCCAAGTCAGCACAAAAATGCCATGGCATGTCATTTTTCTGCTGACTTGGGGGTTATTTATACTCCCTAGTTGAATTTAATTTTATATTTATATAAAATGTATATTTTTTGGCAACCTCCATTGGTGCTGGCCCTTTATTTCTGTTTGATTTGGTGGTATTTTGGGCCTTGGCACCTGCCAGACTTGCGAGGGGTTTGGTTGGAGCATTGGTTTAATTTGCCTGGGAAGTGCTCTCTTGTTGCTTATTAGAGATGTATAGAGTGGCCTGGACATGTTCCATTATTGAAAACATCCATAAGTATAGATAATAGGAGATAGGGGATGTGTTGTGTGCATGATGAGCCATCCGCTAGCAGCAAATCTGTTTATTATACTTGTCCTACATTACAATTTTATGCCATTTTATCTGAGAATGTGTTTTTAATGATGTCTGCAAGGTATGCTGATATACCTTTACTCTCATATGCAGACATCACATGTAGATGGGATGTGACTTAATGTATGTTTGATTGCAGGTGTGCACAACATTTTTAGTTTAATGTCAGCTATGATTCTCACAGGAATATGTGGCCTGATAGGCATTTTCATTGTTATAGTTTTGATTAATGACATACATTGGATATGGTTGTGGGTGTGCAGTTGAGTCTGGCCATAACATATTCTAAGGTTTTGTAATGACTGTTTTCTGCTTGTTCGTTGTGTCACAGTGGATATGTTATATAGTCATCTAGTAGCAGGGTGGTGACTGATGTACTTTGGACACAGATGAGGGACATGATGGGGATTTCTTCCATGATATGGCATAGGCTATATGGCCCTTACTCTAGGAAATAGCATGGGAGATCATTCTGATGTGCATCCTCATCAGGATGGTCACTCAGCACCATAAATATTGTCTGTGTGATCCACTTGCGTAATGCTGCCATAGTGTCTGCCATATCACTGACTGGATGTATATGCACACTTCTGCATGCATACTATTTTGCTGCCACGCTTATGTGATACAAGTCCAAACTGCAGCTGACACGTGATATTTAGCATTATATTTCAACAGGTGCATGACACACCTTACCATGTTAGATTTTCATTCAACATTCAGCTGTCCATGAGTTTCGGCAGTTAACATGCTGCTACTGTTGCAACAATTCAGGTCTATGTCATAAGATCTAAAGTTCAAATGACTGAAATCCAAAATAGGGGAAATACAGTAAAGCCTACATGATTTTTTTTCGTGTATGCATCGCACCGTGGTGCGTACATGAGCACAAAAATTTTTAGATTCAGTAAACGTAACTTAGCAACATACAAGCATGCTCAAATAGGGAAACTTCCACACAATGCAAATTACTACATAAGCATGCTAATCCTATGTAAATGAACCAGGTGAAGTGATCCAACAAGCCAAAAGGCATCTGTGTAGACTCTGTGTCCGTGTTCATAGTGTACGAGAAAAATTACTGCATACAGGAGTGTACGTGGACAGAAGGGCATGTTAAAGTCCACAAATATGGACATAACTCCTCTGAAAATGTTAGATCACATACATAAATGTGCTAAATGCACATTTTGAATGTCTGAAAAAGGAAGGGAATATGTAAAATTAATATTTTTTTATAATTTTTGCATGTTTGTGCTATGTGCCACATTGCACAAATGTGCTTGACTGAAAAAAAATTGTAAAATAATTTCTACAATGTAGTTTTCACAAATGTACTGAAGGATGTTGTGTCGGGTCCATACAAAGGTGCATTTGTGCTGTTACCCATCTTACATGGCTAAGAACTGTGTAGTTCCCAGGCTGTCAGCATGAATATGTATGCAAATGATGTGCATTAGTTGAATCGCTAAAAGGAGCGACCATGTCCGCATATCCACTTTGTGTAGGCTTCTACACGGTGTTTATATTCCTAATGGATGTGAATGACATTGGGGGGGATGTGTGTGTCCTGTTAATTTTAAGATTTTTTAGTGCTCAGTGAGCATGTTTGTGCAGCATGCTGCATAGCTTACTATGCCCGCATGAACAAACTACCCACATGACAGTGATGATTTAGGCATCTATCAATTAAAACTAGATATATTCAATTAATAATACATACTTTTGTCTAAGCTATGCTGCATGACAATGAAGTAGGACCTTTAAATCATGTCATTCACATCCTAGGCAGGTAAACTGCATCCTAATTAGCCAATCCCACATGGTGGACCTACTGTATGCATACACCCTTCATTCTGATTTTCCCTCAATACTCTGAACCATTGGAGTAGACTTTGAAATTTTAATTAAGATAATGCTAGGGGCTGCTGCATCTAGTCTACATCTGTATGTGCCAGATGCTGAAGTTAATACTGCTGGTGCTTCTGACAATAGGCCTAGGCTGAGAATGAGAGAGTGTTTAGGCCCAGGGTAACCTTCCAGGAGCTACATGAGCTACATGAGCTAGAGATTGCGGAGCACTACAGGGTGGACAGGAATATATTACAAGAGCTCATTGAGCTCTGCCTTTCTCAACTCAGGAAAAAGAGCTAATAGAGAGGAACCCATCCCAGTGGAAACTAAGTTATGTGTAGCCCCTTGGATACTAGCAACAGGTACTTTCAAAGACCAACTGGGGACATGATGGGGGTGTCACAGGTATCTGCACCCAGGATACTTTACCAGTTTCTGGATAATGTGCTACTACATGCCAGTGAGCACATATCTTTTCCCCTTGACCCTGAGGTGAGGGACAGCAACAGGCAGCACTTCTACCATGTAGCACACTACCCTGAAGTACTGGGTGCCATAGATTGCACACATGCACACATCAAGGCACCACCTGGTGAGCAGGGTAGAATCTACATTAACTGCAAGGGATACCACTCCATTGACTGCCAAGTCATGTGCAATGCCCAGGAGATTATCAAGAATGTGTGTGCTGACACCCCTGGCAGTTATAAAGTCTCCCACATCTGGCACACATCACAGCTGTACCAGATGCTTCTTAGGGGGGACATCCTACAGGGCCATTTACTGGGGGATGCTGTCTAAGCCTTGGAACCATGGATGTTGACACCCATCAGAAATGCACAAACACCCATAGAAGAACTTTATACTGAGACACACATACAAACTAGGAATATCATAGAGTGCGCATTTGGGCTTCTGAAATCATGGTTCCAGTGCCTCGATATAGCTGGTGGAGCCTTGCAGTGTACTCCAGCCGCATGTGCACAGATATTCACAGTATGTGCTATGCTACACAATCTGATCCTGGAACAGCTGCAGCAGGATAAGCAAAGGGAAGAGATACACAGCATTCCACCAGTGCCTAGGTCACCACAGCCACAGTCACAGGAAGACTTGGAAGAGGAACCCCCACTGATGTCTCTGTAGGCAGATGTAGGCATGCTCAGTATGCCCTGGCTTTGGCTAAGAGATAACACATAGCACATTCACTGACAACCTAGGGACCTAGGGACTAGCACCTTATTCTTACTCACATACGGATATTAAAATTGATGCCAGCCAAATCACACATCCTGTACATATCCATGTATTGACTGTGTATTGATTGACAGAGTCAGCCCTGAACTACAGTTGTGTCAACTGCTGCACTTGCAAGGTAAGTCCATAACCTACACAGTAGCAGAATGGATTATTATGTTATATCATTGTAGCTATGGACTGGGTACATTATGCAGACAACTATACTGGGCTAGCTGAACAGAAAATACATCCACATGGGACAACAGACACCCATTTCACTAACATGTCACCATTTTTTTTCAGTAGGCCTCATGCATGGAATAGTCATGCAGTCCAACTGCAACAGATTACTGGTACATCATTCAAGGGGCATGTTAGAAAGTGAGGTTAACTGATAGTCAGACTTCTATTTGTCCTAGCAGAACAATTGCTTATATTCCTCCACCCCTCAAAACAGCAGTGTCCCCTTGTAACAGCCATAACACTAAATCATCTATGCTTTATGAGCATTTCACACAGTTAGTACACCACACAGCATCAGGACAATAATGCACAATTTGAACTTACATTTTATGTGTTAGTTAACTGAGAATAGCAAAGGACATATTTATGAAGGTGATGATGTGATGAATGTTTCCCCATCTATCAAGCAGCTTCTGTAGCTCAAAGAACTAAGGCAGGTAGATTGTATGATGATGTTTAGGGCTCTAATCCTGAGATACCCATATGTTTTTCATGCTAAATAGTAATAAGTATTGTTTTACAGACTGTGACTCTGTGTGTGCTATACAAGTATTAACATATTTCACATATCAGTTACACATTTGCATCTGTGTTGCATATCTAAGACCTATTTAAAAAGTCTTAGGTGATATTATTTAAGTCATTATCAGACTTGGGACTTGAAACCATATATCAGCATGCATATGTCGAAAAAACATCTAGTAGCACCTGCAACATAATGTACTATAACAATAAAATAACAGCTATGAATGACAAATTGTGCTGTGATGTAATTTATATAGATCTGACAGGGCCATACACAAAACGCTGATCAATAAATTTGAACAATCAGGTATTGGTGCACTCATGATAAGATGGATAGCTGCATGGCTTACATATAGGACATGGCAAGTATCATACAGGAATTGGACAACTGAAATTCTTGGTTACAGTCAGAGTGTCCCACAGGGCTCTGTCCTAGGCCCAGACTTGTTTAGATTTGTCTTTACACCTATATTTTCATCTGAGCTGTTCTACAGTCTGTATGCAGATGAATTGTGTTGGTGTCTGTTAAAGACCTCTGCATATGTTGGTATGTGTGATGTGGGTTTGGGTGGAGTAGGAGGTGAGGTGTGCATGTTGACAACCCGCTCATTGTCATATGTACTGACTGGTGTGTGAGAGAGCATGGATTCAAGGTTCTTAATATAGTTGTATCTCTCATACATTGTGTTTGTGTGGAGTAGGAGTACAGGGTTGGGGATGATGTCCATATCACTACAACAGTCATTGATAATATCATTAGAAATAGATTATTGCTTGTGTATACATCACAACAGGCAATGTTCAGGCAGTGGCCTGACAGATGCTTAAACTTAAAATGTTGTTACCTTTATGGTGTCCTTCTAAGGTAAAACAGTACTTGACAGTGTGGGATAACATGGTAGATTGATTATGCTGTTTTGCCAGGCATGTGGCACTTGCATGAACCACAACCTTGTTATTAGACAAGGTTGGAATAGCATACTTACAAATGTGACAATGTACAACTCCAGCAAAGTAAGGGTCATGCTGCTACACCCTTGGGGTTCACAGCCTCAAACACACTCTCTATAGGCATCCTTTGCAGTGAAGATATGGATGCCCATGCATTCACAGAAAACTTGTTCAACTTTGCAGTAATTACTTTGCCCTTGAAAGTCTACAATGCCTGTCAAACAACCAAACAGCAAATGGATGTTGTGTGAAATGATGTGGGAACACAGTTTTGGGTTCCAGGAACATAAATGTACAGTATGACATACCTCGGACATGTGGGAGGGACAGAAACATTGCCTAAAGGTGACCACTGCTCTGCAGTAGGCCTCACAGTCATGTCACGCAGATATTACCACCATTATGCTGTTGAAGGGCAGGCTGCATGACTTGCTGTAAAGCTGTTACCTAACATGGATCACTGCTGCTGTGGAGCTTGCTAGAGCAACCTTGGACATTTATGTCACCTGATATTGAACATTATATTGTAATGGAGTGGCTGTGCTCCTAATCACCATCAGATCAGTATCCTAGTCAAATCCTTTGAGCCTCAGAACCCAAGGCATAATACATGCCAAAGTCAAATGATTGGTCTTTTTGCTAATCAAGGCATCTACTTGGAAAAGGCTAGAACAGAGCCTTGCATCAGCTGGGAAACGTGTGTAGATCAACAAACAGGCTGTGGCCTGCTTCTTATCTTGAGCTTGGTGCTAACATTTTGCTTCTGGTGAGAGAAATAGAATAGGAGCTTTGTATCCCAGCAAAGTGGAATGCTTGTGCTGGCAGCCCTTGCTTCTAGCAAGGTTTCCATATATGTATGTTACTTGTGCAGCTGTGGTTGTCTGTAATATCACTAGCAAATCATTGTGGCTGCAGTCTGATATTACTGGGCCTCATTTGAATTACATACTTCAAAATCCTCTGGGAATACATACTAATGCATGACCTGACATTCTATGCACTTTCTAGTGTTGTAGTAGGAATAGCTTAAACGTGGTCCTGTCTTTACGCCTTTGACTTCCATTATTTAGAAGCAGGGGTTCAATCTCTACTGCTTTGGGTGGATAAAAAAGTGATGAGACAGTCAGATATATCAGAATGTATACTGGTGATGTACACACATGTATTTTAAATGGTAAAGACAGCTGTATTTGAACACAGGACCATGTGGACCAAAAATTAATGTTTTCAAAGCATTATCAGATTGTGCTACTGAGTCACTGTTACAGCAGGTGTATTTTTGCATGTTGTAGATATAATTGCACTTTCACCTGCTGTTCCATAGCTCACTTACATCCAGAGTCCCAGTCAAACTGCTATTTTTCCACTAATCTTTTAGCAGATTTGTGCCATGCAGTGCGATGCGCAGCATCACTTAAACACGTTTAATTATGAGAAAATGACAATTACTATGTTTTCCATAAAACACCTGCGTTAATTACCTGGCTGTGTGGCTTGGCAGGTTGATACACTGTTCTTCAGGTGCAATGGTACTTGGTTTGAAATAGGGTGCAGGTGTAATTTTTTAATGTGATTACTATGTTTTCAAATACATATATTAATATACTGCCATTTAGCATAGTTGCACGGGTTTGTGTATTGCTAAGTACTGCAGACTTACAACAATTGAATACATCCAGTTTCTATTTTTAGCTGCCTAGTGGATGTCTAAAGCACAGAAAACAAAATTACAAATTATTAAAATTGAATTCACCCAGTTTCTATTTTTAGATGTCTACTCGATGCCTGATATATATTTGAGCAAAACTAAGCATAGCTAAGCAATGAGGCACACTGCACAAACAAGCACATAAACGTAAACAAAATAAATAATACTGCAATTTAATGAAATAAAATGTATTGTTCAGCTTTTGGCCAAGGTTAATGGGCCAAAAGGTATGTGGCTACACTGTCCTTCTTACACAGTTTCAATATTCGTGTTGCTGTGACCTCCCTTAGGCATACACCATAATTAATACATAGGCAAGCCCCTTGCACACCCCACAACTCCCGCTAATTATATATACCAACTCTAAGATCACACAACAGTGGGGAATAGGCAAATTCCCATTTTCAATATTTTGAGTTTTAGATATTTTGGTTGTCAGTCTTTTGAACTTTAGATCTTATGACATAGACCCCATTGTTATGAGTAAGATTTGTGATACCCACATCAAGCATGTTCAACAGAAGGACATGTCCTTGCTCCTGTGTTTTAGACGACACCTGTCATGTTGTCATACTGGCATGTGCTGGCAATGCTGATGTCATGTTGTGACATATGAATATACTTAATACGCATGGGCAGTCCTTCTTTACTGAATGCATAGACCACCAATGTAATGTTCATGTATACATCGTGATAATGATAATTTATTCAGTAATAGTACAGTATGCCTTTTTGGTCTATATTACATTTCCACTTCCATTTTTTATTTACATAAATTCACACATTTTGGAACAGAAGTCTAAACCTCAAGATGCACGCACTCAAAACTCTCCTTAGCAGAAGTCTAAACCTCAAGATGCACGCACTCAAAACTCTCCTTAGCATGGAGAACATCGATATCTGTGCAGTAACAGAAACCTGGTTCAAGGCTCCCGAGAGCACCCCAGCACTACCAGGTTATACCTCATACCATGCTTTTCTGCCCCAAAACTTGGGCTGAACCACAAAATGAGGGGGAGTATCAATATTCGTCAAAGATACCCACACCTCCAGGTTGGTGGCACAGCAGGAAGCATCAGAGACTATCCATGTGCAACTAACTGTGGGTAAAACTGCCTTCCAGTTTATAGCCTGCTACAGACCACCCTCCCAAACACAGGAACCCCACTTGGCCTTCCTGAGAATACTGGAAAATATGAAGGTCTCTCCAAACACCATTATATTGGGCGACTTCAACTACCCAAACATAGACTGGGAGCATTATTCTAGCTCCAACACCCTAGCCCAAAGGTTGCTAGAATTTATAAACTCAAATGCTATGGAACAACTTGTTACCACTCCCACAAGAGGGGAAAACATACTGGACCTGATCATCACCAACATGGGGACACTATGCTCCAGACCAGAAGTGTATCCCTCACTGGTAAGATCAGACCATAAACTAATCTCACTGGATATTCACATCCCGACCCCATCCCCTGCCCAGAAAACCACAGTGAAAAACTTCTCTAAAGCAAATTTCACACGCCTCAAAACCGAGGCAAAATCCTTCAAAGCCTTTGGCCTGTGGAAAATACAGCCCAGACCGCAGAATCCTTTATAAATGCATTCTATGAACACCTTCAGGAATGCATGGATCATGCAATCCCAAATAAAACCAAGACCCAATCCTCCAAAGGCAGGCGTCCTGTCTGGTTGACCCCAGCCATAAACAAACTATACAATAGAAGGAGGAAGCTACTACATGATAGAGCAAAATCCCCAAAAGGGAAGGCATCTCTGATCAGTATTAGCAAAAAACTACGGGCACTCATAAAATCGTCTAAGGCCAGCTTCGAGAGAAAAATTGCACAGGACACTAAGGATAATCACAAGGCTTTCTTTAGTTATGTTAGGAACCTGGGTGGGAATTCCCAGATATGCTCAGAATTAGTCCAAAATGACAAAAAATACACCGAGCCCACAGACATTGCCAACATCCTAGCTGACAGGTTCAGTGCAAACTTCTCACCCCTCTCCCCACCAAAAGGGCAAATATCTATCCCAACAGAGTGCTGCCCCCTTGACATCTCAGATGCTCAGGTAAGAGCCGCCTTCTCCAAAGCAAAAAACACAACATCATTTTAGAAATGTATATATATATTTGAACTTCAAAGATGTCTGTTGTAAGGATCTGAAGAAGCGTGTCTTGGTACACGTGAAAGCGCTTATCTGTTCACATTAAATATATTTTATCCATTTATTGTGGTGGTCGACTTCCAGTTTGTATCTACATTTTTACCTCATTTGCTTCTGGAGAAGACCTTTGGGCTATAGCGACTGTGTGTTTTCAGATCAATGGGACCAGATGGTGTCCCGGGCTGCGTCCTACATGAACTCCAAGAAGAGCTAAACCCAAACATAAAACTACTGTTCAATCTTAGCCTTACTACAGGATATGTACCCAAAGAGTGGCGTACAGCAACAGTGGTCCTTCTCCATAAAGGTGGTGCCTCAACGGATCCTGGAAACTATCGCCCCATTAGCCTGACTAGCTTGGTCTGCAAATCTATGGAAAGGATCATCATGGACCTCATAAATAAAGATGTTGGGGACCTACAGACACTGGATCCTACCCAGTTTGGCTTTGTTAAGGGCAGATCCTGCCTCTTAAACCTGGTTGATTTCTTTGAAACAGTCACCAAGGCCATTGACGAGGGGAAGGTGGTCCACACAGCCTACCTGGACCTCGCAAAAGCCTTCGATACAATACCCCACTCGGGCATTATAGATAAGCTCACCAGCTTAAATATAAACCCCTATGTCACTAGATGGGTTGCAAACTGGCTCAAGGACAGAACCCACATGGTTAGAATTGCTGGAGCCATGTCAGACTCCAAACCAGTTACAAGTGGCATCCCACAAGGCTCAGTCCTGGGACCTCTCTTGTTCGGTATATATTTCTCAGCAGTACAGGCCAACACGGAAGGACTGTGGCTGACCAAGTTCGCAGATGACTGCAAACTGGGCGCCATAATCAACTCTCCAGCCGACACAAGCATCCTCCAAAAGGGCCTCATAGAAACAGACAACTGGTGCCAGAGCCATGGCCTCAAGCTAAATGCCAAAAAGTGTATAGTCATCCCCTTTGGCAAAAACAAAGTGCCCACAAATTACCACATAGGTGGTAATCCATTAAGTACAGAAGAAGTCATTAGAGACCTGGGGACCCAAGTTGATAGCAATCTCTCATTTGACAACCACGTGGCCAAAGTGGTTCGAAAAACATTTTATATAGCCCACCTAACCATGAAGGGATTCACATCTAGATCAGGGGAGGTCATCATACCTCTTTACTCATCCCTCATCTGGCCCATAATTGACTACAATGCCCCTTTTGGGATGTACCTTACCAGACACCTGCAGTAACTGGAAAGACCCCAAAAGTGCCTCACCAAGAGGATCAAAGGGTTCAAACAGATGCCATATGCTGCCCGGTTAAAGAAACTCCAGCTCTACTCAGTGGCATACCACCTGCTCAGTGGCAATCTGTGCCTGACGTATAAAGCCATGTCCAACCCGGAATTAATGGACATGCTGCACCTCAGAAAATCCAAATCCCATCGAGCTACGCGCTCGAGAGACTTGAACCTCAGCACTGAAATAAATAGGACATGCTGGAGGGACAGATTCATAACCCAGAGGCTCCCTTCACTCTGGAATAAAATCCCAGTCCAGGTTAGGCAGAGTCCCACATTGACTCTTTTCAAGAGGAATCTTGATGAGTGGATGGGAGATCGTAGGTTTACCCTGGCTATCACTTCTGTGTCACTGTTAGACAGAGGCACAGTATACTAACCTCAAAAAAAGGCATAGCAAAATTAATTTAAAATGGGTGGTGAAAGCCAAACACACTCTGGCTAGGCTTATAAATGCCCTAGGGCAGATAGCCTAGTATGAACCTATGAACCTATGAACCTATATGCAATGGTTTATGTTTGTGTCTTTGCACATATTCTGATTAATAGAGAAACACCATTTCACCTTGGAACTGTGAAGAGTTACTGACTTCCTGTTAATGTGCTGTAAATTTGCTCACAGGACTGTCCTTTGCTCAGTCATAGCAACAGTCAGCTGACCATATATCTGCAGGTGTTCCTTCAACATGTTGTTTTACATTGGCATGACAGTATATATGTGTATGTGATATGGCTACTTAGCTTCTTACCTATGCTTGTTACTGTTTTATGATTGCCCACTACAGTGTGTATGATTTCTACTTGTCCATTTCTGTTGACAACAGCAATGCTGTCTGCCCATGTGAGATACACTGGCCATTTGCTTCAACATAGTTTGGGTTGACTTCAGCACCACCCTGTGTGATGTATAGATACATTTGTAATGTGTCACTTTACATATTGTTGTCCTGCTTTATTGTTTACCTATGGAGTTTTGATGACGTCTTCCTTGATATGGGCTCACGTTGTCCACCTCCCTTCTACCTTTATAACTATGTCATATATGTTGCGCATATACAGGGTATATGTTCACCTTTCTTGCAATTCTTGTCCTCTTTCATGTAGCTGTTTTGTTACAAGGTCAACTTGTGCCAGCTCTATGGCCATTAAAGAGTTATATGCAGGACATATGCACACAAGTTGATGGCTACTGCTTGCAATACATTGTTTGTTGTTATACTTCCGTTTTTCATATTAGCCAGTGTACTTTGTTGAAATTCATGTGCACAACCTGATATTGGTTATACAGCATTAATCCTAGATTTGTGATCATGCAGTATCCCTACGTGTGACTGGTGTGTGTATGTGTATTGACATTGCTTTCAAATCATTCCTAGTTAGGCCAATGAAGGTCATACATATATGCCTACATCTGTGTGTTGTCTTTGACATGGCATATGTGTGTGACATATGCATTTAATGACATGTCTGTTTGGCTTGTGAATTCCTACCTTTGTAGGTAGGAGCCATCTTGCTGCTTTGCTACACTACTGCTGTTTGGCACCGTGATTGGTTGTTTGACTTTCATATGCATGGTCAGAGGTTTTATTCTGTTGTCTGCTGGCATTCCAGGGGGTCCTTTTGCTTATGTGTGATGTTGCTTGGCTTACACTTGCGCTGCCATCAGACTACTTATATATTGGATTATTTATCCTATGTGTACTGTGATCCATATTTATTACCCTACAACACATTACTGCTGTTGGTCATACACATCCAGGTATGACTGCCACACAGTTAGCAACATGTTATAATGTAATAGTCCATAGGTACATATGTAGTTCTGCGTTTCACTATGGATGGTATGCAGTCCAACCCTCTTTGTCAACTTTCCATTGTCCATGTTGTGCATTGTGCTATCTGTGTTATCTGTGTAACTTACCTGTCCTTACTGTTTATTTCAGATCTTTGTCTGTCATGTGCTGTGATATTTGTTATATATGTATACCTACTGCAATGGTCTTCTCTTCCTCTTTCCCTGACGTTACCTTTCCTTCTATTCTTAAAAAATGGGGCCTATTCCCATAAAACACATTGCGCATGTCCATCTGATTGCCTTCAGATTTTCCTATTCCAACATATCTCTTGTGTGTGCTTCTTCTTCACTCATACCCCATCTCTGCTTTTCTATCTCCCTATTTCCTTGAGTGTGTGTATTACCTGTGTTCTCCACACATGTCCTGCACCCACTGTTAGCTACTCCTAGCTGTAGCAATGTGGCCATGATTGCACTTTGCTTTTATTAATTTTTCCCTTTGTCTTTATTAATTTTTCAGATTCCATCAGAATCTGTAAGTTAAAGCAATTATATTTTATTAATACATGACTTTTGAGATATACCTTAGTTGTCTGTAAGCTTACTGGAGAGATTTTCTTGGAGATATGTATTTATGAATGTCAGTCAGCTTACATTGCAATACATTTCTGTAACTTTCTTAATGTACATCATGCTTTGTGAGACAGCTTTCATTACTTATGATGTAGCTGTGACTGATACAGAGTTCACCAGTGGTGCTGAGACACTGTTATGCGCCTAGACATTTTTAAGTTCACTGAGACATATTTACATATTATATGCTCATCCGCAACATTTACACTGATATCAAGAAACTATTGCTGCTGAGAAACTCTGTTATGCACCAATATAGTCTAAGTTCACTGAATATGTCATTTGATCTGTTCTGATACATTTGCTACCTGACATGTTTTAATTTTAATGTAGCAATCAGCTTTTTTTGTTTTATAATCTCTTAACAAGGTAGAAAAATAATGATACAGTAAGAAATATACCAAAACCGTTCAAAGAGTAGGACTGAGTGCTTGAGATCAAGAGATTAAATATAACAGTCAATAAAAATAACAAAAATGGATCTCAAAACCAGAACTAATACTCAGATCATGTTATTATAGCAATAACCCACGCCTGGGTGTGGGTAATGCTAAATTTACCCACGGTTGGCGTGGTTTGGTCCCGAGGGCGAAGCCCGAGGGACCAAACAAAGCCAACCGTGGGTAAATTTAGCATTACCCACACCCAGAAGTGGTTATTGCTATTATATGACATTATTTAAGAAAAGAAACTATTACTTTTCTTAAATAATGGCATAGTATAATGCCTGTTTACTGCCCTTCCGCAGATGTCTGGCATCCGCGGCAGTTCTGATGTACTGCGCCTGCGCAGTACATCAGAGTTGAGCAAAAGCAACGGAGAAAGCAAGATCTCCGTTGCTTTTTTATGTCTCGCTATGTTAAATGAGTTTAACATAGCGAGACAGTTTTAAAATAAGCAACGGACATCTCCGTTGCTTATTTTAAACTGTCTCGCTATGTTAAACTCATTTAACATAGCGAGACACTAAAAAGCAACGGAGATCTTGCTTTCTCCGTTGTTTTTAACACTGCTCGCTATGTTAAATGGGTTTAACATGGCGAGACAGCTTTAAAATAAGCAACGGAGATCTCCGTTGCTTATTTTAAAGCTGTCTCGCTATGTTAAACCCATTTAACATAGCGAGACAGTGTTTAAAAAAAACGAGTTATACTAATGGAAAAAAGTCCGGGCGACCGGACCTTTTTCCATTAGTATAACTCGATTTACAACGGGCACGCTGGCCAATCAGCGTGCACGTTTTGGGGGGATAATGGTATAATATCAAATACAACATCAAAGCTTTTGGGAGTATTCCCTTCTTCAGTGCATAGAGCCATATTTCAGATTCGGAGCTTTAAATACAGCACATGATCACCTCATGCCTGAACTAAATAAAATAGCTGGGGACTTTCATAGCTTTGCTTTTAAGAGATGTTCTAACTTGAAGCAGAAAATATGCTATAAGGAGATGCATGGAAATAAACGAATCTCTGAAGGTAAAAAAAAAAAGGCACTATTCCATGCTATAATTGCAACTTTTATAAACATATAGAAACTGCCACTACGTTTGAACATCCATGAATGAAAAAAGTGTTTAACTTTGAATGATTCAGTACCTGTATCACAGAGAACTTAGCTTATTAAGCTGTATCATCTGCCACAGCTTCTATGTGGATAAGTGCAATAGAAAACGAGAGAATCTCAGACCATCTGTCGGAAAGTAGAAGAAATATATCTGCCAACTCCTTAGCTAAACTTGTTCAAGAATATGGCATAGAACATGTATTCAAATTCAGGACAATACAGAAAATATCTCCTAATTTAAGAGGGGGTGATATTTTGAATGCCACCGAATTCGCTGAATGCCCGTGGATATTGAAAATGCAGGCTGATTGTGCACCTAAGTTAAATGCCTCTGTTAGCCTAAAACCTGTGTTGAAACACAAACAGATGAAGTTGAAATAAATTATGTATCCTCTATAGTGTTATATTTATTATGCTTCTATGAATTCAGATGTTCGTAAATGTTTTTAAATGTGATCCAATGTTGATCTTATTTTTTATATAGTGTTGTGTCTTTAAATTAGAAATTTTGCTTGTAATTTGGGATGACTTTTCATTGGATGATGTGATCATGTGCTGTATTTAAAGCTTCGAATTTGATATAGGGTTCTATGCACTGAAGAAGGGAATACCCCCGAAAGCTTTGGTAGTCTATCTGAAAATAAAATAATTTGAGTTTTAGTTTTGGTGTTGAGATCCGGTTTTATTATTTATTATTTACAGTAAGAAATATGACAGCTTTGCTGTACTTCTTATAAATACTGAGAATAAATAACAGTGTGAAGATCCTCTCTACAAACTTCTGTAATGATTGTAATAAAATAATGCCAAAGATGCTTTATTAGATTTCAGTTTGACCAAGAGAGGTGTAATTTGATTATTGTTTCATTAAATAAATTGCTTTTTAGAGGCAAGCAAAAATCCAGTAATGACTTTCATGGAAACAAAAATGATATGGGTAATGTTAATTTCAACAAGGCAGGTTACACTGTATTATTTGTTGGTATTAACATGACATGTATAGGTATTAAGCTGTTATATCTTCTCAAGTCACATTGACTGAATGGAAGTGGACTAGCATCCTGTAGATGATAAGCTTTGTAAGGGGATATCATTCTTCAGAGTGAAACTGTGTCCACCTTTTTTTATTTATTCTTTATATACCACTGTGATATCCTTCCCATTTGTAACATGCAGAATGCATTACTTTGTTTGTAGCTCCATTTATGAACAACTTTAGACATGCTTCTGTTTCACCTGCCAGCTGCAGGCTTGGCTAGAAACGTATATAATATAATATAATATAATATAATATAATATAATATAATATAATATAATATAATATAATATAATATATGGACAGCATTAGAGATTAGTACTGTCATTTTAACTTGGACTTAGCTCACAAGTAATTTTTTTGTAAGTGAGCTTGACCCATGTGATAACTGGTATCAATGACTGAAATGGATAAGCCAACCACAAACTGAAGAAGACATAAAGCAATTCCTTTCACAGAATGATTCCAGCAATATTACTGCCTTAGTCTCCTTTCACTATAGAAATGGATAAAGCAAACAATTATGATGTTTAAACATTGTACATGCTCTGTAATATTCTCATATGACACGTTAGCTGCTTTCTAGCTGAGAGTGTTGGTGACTTTTGTCAGCTAATAACATTATTATAAAGCACGAGTCAGTGTTGTGAAATTGAGTGCAAGCTCTTTGTGTAAAGATGCATTCTGCCATCTTCCCTATAGTTGCTGTTTTCTTCTTCTTCTTTTTTGTGACAAACTCTGCTTTGTCTGTCTTTCCTTCTCCATCATTCCTGTAATGTTTCGATCTCAGTCCTTCTAGGCGATAACGTCATTTAATTGATCTTTACTATTAGTCACACATTACTTCTCTTTTCTTACCCTTCCAGGAGGAGTACTTGAAAAGTTCAGTTTCTAATTTCTGAAATGTACAGAGTGTTTTTTTCAATATTACCCAGATCACTCTCCTGGCAAATAGGTGTTCTACACAGAGAAGTAAATATTACAAATGAACAAAAATTCAGCCTTCTATAGGAATAAGTATAGCATTCCATCTTTAGGTATCCATCAGGAATGAGCACCATTCAACATTTAACATTCCAAAGTCAGCTTTATGGTTCCCTTGTGTTCCATCTGTGTACAGTATTGTAAGTACACTTCAAGGTGCTATTTCAACATGCTGGCTTACAGACTCTGAAATATTTTATTTTTATATAGTTGCCTCTTAATATCCAGAATTTTCATTTGAAATGGCATTCCTAATTCCTTCTTCCCCATTTTCAACTGTGACTGCATTTGGGTTGGGAGGGTGGCCTGATGTTTAAGTGTTTTCCTTACAAACACAAGGTGCAGGGTTTGAGTCTCATAAGGGATAATTGGCTAGGCTTAAAAAAGTAGCTCACAAGGGCATTTAGTCTAGTACCAATCTGTGTACCTATGTAGTTTTATCTGTAGATTTTTGGGGTGGGAGGTTGGCCTAATGGTTAAGGACTTTATTAACCTTACATAAACACAATTTTCACCTCCAACAAACTTTACCAACCTCTTCTATCAACACACACTATCACAGCAACATAACCTGTTCCTCCACCTATCTACTACCAGAATTCCACAGAAAAACTCATATATCTTTTTACTTAAACAAAACATATCATTATAACTCAACTAAAAATCCCAAATTCCACTTAGATTCTCAGCATAATCTCCTCCTACATGGTGATATTCATCCTAACCCTGGTCCCAATACTAATTCTAACTTCAATCTAAACAATATTACTTCTCCAACTCCATTGCCATGTACTAAAACAGCCAACTCCCTTCTAATTGCTCACCTTAATATTAGAAGTATAAATAACAAAACTCACCACCTTCATGCACTCTTGCACCTACACTCATTCGACATTCTATGTCTTACAGAAACCTGGCTAAAACCCTCTACTCCAGACCATGAAATCACCCCACCAGGCTATAATATTCTTAGAAGTGACCGTAGAAAGAAGAAAGGAGGAGGCGTTGCCATTATCTATAAATCTAATCTCAAAGTCACACCCTATAATGAACTTCCCTCACTAGACTCCAAAACCGAAATACTGTCTACCAAACTTCAAATTAACAACAACAAATCAATATATCTAATCTGTATGTACCTTCCCCCAGGAAATAATATCCATATTCTAGAAAAATTACTTAGTTCACTCTCTAATCAGCTACCCCAGGAAACTATTATCCTTGGGGACTTTAACATTGACTGGATAACCTGTTCATCCCAGCACCCTACTAGTCATATAAACCTCTATGGGTTCTCACAATTAATTACCTCTCCAACTAGAATCCATAAACCGAATAAAAAAGAAACTACTCTTGACTGGATCCTTACAAATAACCATACTAACATTTACACCCCAGGAACACTTCCCGATAATATTAGTGACCATATGCTCACTTATGTTAGTAGACAAAAATTGCATATCCCAATTACCCATAACATCAAGATATCCCGCTCTAATAAATCCTTCAACCCAGACAACTTTCTGACAGAATTGAAAGCATGTGACTGGTCCCCACTGAATAGCCTTGAACTAAATGAAGCAGTGTCCTACTTTAATACTCACTTTCTACATATCCTTAATGATCATGCTCCCATTCGCTCTACTAGAATAAAATCTAAATCAGCACCTTGGCTCACTAAACAAACTAAGCAAAAAATGCACCTAAGGAATAAAATCTGGGCTAAATGGAGAGCTACTAAAAGTACATCAGATCACCTACTCTTCAAACAGTTAAGAAATACTACTAAAAAAGAGACTCTTAAAGACAAAAAGGAATATTATCTCCACCTTCAACAAACAAGTCAACACACTCCTCAAAAATTCTGGTCAGGTATTAACAAACTTCTTAAACCAGGACATTCTACTACTCCTGCCCCATCTGGCTTTGACCTCGACAATTCCTCCCAGATCCCAGATTCCTTTAACAAGTATTTTACAGAAACCATTCAAGCCCTAGCGAATTCATTACCCACATCTACTACTAGCTTCCCTAATACCTCCAAAGCCTCAACTGATACCTTTCACATTCAACCTGTTGCTACATCTCTTATTTATAAGCATCTCAAAAAACTTAAACCTTGCACCCCATCTGCTGACCAACTTCCATCAGAATACCTACAAATTGCCGCTGAAGCCATAGACTATCCCATATCCATACTTATTAACAGAACTATCTCTGAAGGAAAAAATCCTTCCATATGGAAAATATCTCATATAATTCCTCTACACAAAGGGGGCTCCTCTACTGAACTCTCAAACTTTCGCCCTATTGCCTTACTCTCCCCATTAGCTAAGATTATGGAAAGATGTATACATAAACAACTTCTTAACTACCTTCTGCAAAACAATCTTCTAGCTAACTGTCAACATGGCTTTAGACCTTCTCACAGCACCACAACTGCCCTCCTTTCCTTCTCTGACGCTATAAATAATAATAGGAACAAAAATCTTTTCTCATCAGCACTATTCCTAGACCTGTCAAAAGCCTTTGATATGGTTAATCATAATATTCTCCTTGACAAGCTACATCACTATTCTCTTGGTTCACAAGCTCTTCAATGGTTTAGGAGTTATCTCCAAAACAGGCAACAAGCAGTGCTATGGGATAATAACCTTTCTTCCTTACTCCCAGTAAACATTGGGGTTCCACAAGGCTCAATCTTAGGTCCCCTTCTTTTTTCTTTATTTATCAATGACCTGCACTTGAACATCCCCCAAGCCATCTGTATTCAATATGCTGATGACTCAACTCTTATCTGCGCTACTAATAATGTTTCCTCCCTCCAGTCCCTTACCCAAGCAGTCTTCCATAACGTAGAGAGATGGTTTATGGAACACTCCCTCCTTCTCAATGCCAAAAAAACAAAACTTCTTCTCTTTACTCCTACACACAAATCTCCAACTCCTTTCTTCACTATCTCCTCAAATAATGCAACCTGTATTAACCCAGATATGACCACTCGCCTGTTAGGTGTTACTATTGACAACCATCTTAATTTTGATGACCATATTAAAATCAGTTAACAAAAAGATAGGTTCTCTCTACAGAATTAAACCCTTTCTTACCCCTGCAGCCAGAAAAACCTTGGCCCAGACCCATCTGATCTCTACCCTTTTCTATGCCTCTGCTATATATACAAACTTATCTAAATCCAACCTTACCAAACTATCCACCTGTTACAATAGTATAACTAGATTCATTACTGCTAACCCCTTCAGAACTCATCACTGTCACAACCTCAAGCAACTAGACTGGTTAGAGCTAAATAACCACATACTCTATCAACAGCTACTTATCACTCATAAGTCTCTTTTCTACCCTGATGCTACCCCTAGCCTCAAAAAACTAATTTCACCATATAAAAACCTATCCACACTACGCTCTGCTAATAAACTCCTTGTGGCCTTAAATAAATCATATAATAAAGCTGGGGATGCATTATTCTCTAACTCTGTCGGGAAATTCTGGAATCAACTCCCTTATGAAATAACTAACCTTGACTCTACATCCCACTTCAAAAGACACATCAAAGAATATCTAAAATCCCGGTGGTTATGCCCTTGTGCTAACCCTGACTGAAATGATTTCATTATTTTCCCAAGTTCCCCCCTCTCCCCTTACGGGTCCTCGAATAATAGGTTTAATTATTGACTGTTTTATCCTTGATACTGACTCTACCTTAGCATTCCAGTTTATTGTCTCATATGTTTTTCCGACCTGTGTACTGCTTATCTATCTTTTATTTAATCTAACCTCAGAATATTCTATATCACGTATTTTACTTTTATCTGACTTTTTCTCTATTGACATACTTTTGTCAGTGTTAGTTTTTCGTAAATTGCTATATAAGTCTACACTGGTACTTTTGTATTATGTTTATTTTGGTCTTTTGTAATAATTGTATTACTTTGTGTATTTGGAGCTTTTCTCCCCGGGCCTCTACTGAAAACGGATATATGTCCAGTATGACTAGCCCGGTCAACAAATGTAAAATAAATAAAAATAAAAAAAAATAAATGCTTACCTTAGAAACACAAGGTGTAGGGTTTGAGTCTCACATGGGGGTAACTGGCTAGGCTTAAAATGGTCCCCTGAGGACAGTTAGCCTAGTATGAATCTATTTATGTCTAGTTCTTTCTTTCAGATATACCAGGATGGTATCCCTACTGTATTTAAACCAAGTTCAAGTGTATTTAAGTATCTGAGCCAAGGTACTGTATAAATAAATAAAGAGCAAATAACATACCTCTCAACTGTCCAGATTTTCACACAATCTCCAGATTTTTGCCTCATATTTTTAGTCTGTTTCTCATAAAGATTTGTGGATTTCTAGTATATCATTGAAGACTGAAATAACCAAATAATAGGAAATAGTGATTCCTTGCTGGTTTCCTACTGTTTAAAATATTTTTTGTTTCACTGCTGTTTTTCTGCTGTTTAAAACATTTTTAGTGTTTCCCATCTAAATTAGGGTAGCTAGTAGCTGCAGCATAGTCCAGATACAGGTTTGCTGCATCTGGTTCTATTTGTAGTGGCTGTTGTATTCTCAGCACATTTTCCAAGCTGTCTTTGATTGGAAGGGACCCTTCTGCACAGTTGTGACAGATGTGTGCTGATTGGAACCTGTCTGGTGAAGGGTGATTGGTCTGGGGCTTGAAGTAAGCAACCTCATTGGTTCTTTTGAGTTTTTAAAACTTTTTTTTAAGTTTTTAGTTTCTGGTATTTAAACCTCATGTTTGAGTGGTGATCTGCTTGTTTGTGCATTGTGCAACACCATACACTACTGCACAATTGTGTACTATAGCCGGACAGATCATTTAGACAATTTTTCCCTTAGATACAGCTGTAGTACATTAGTGCAATCCTCATCTTTTGTACATCTCTGATCTAAGAAGTATAGCTCGTAGGCTGTGGCTTATTAAACCACCAGCCAAAAACCCTGTCAGAAATACCCATCTACAGTGCACCTCCTAGATCAATCCTGAAAGCCCCCCCCCCCCCGAGATAAAAGTTCTTCAAAGCTAGCATTAAGGACCATTGGACTATACTTGTTTCTAATGCCAGCCTTGTTGACTTGGGTCTATAATTAACTCTTGTACAGAGTGCGAGAGATCTATCTACACCAAGAATTTTGAATCCCTGCTCTCTCGTACTCAAAACAGTAACACTGGAGAGGTTGTCAACCAACCCACCACTATTCATGCACATAACACACATCCAACACATAAATTAACATACATGGAGGTTCTCTTAAAAAAACTTACCAAAACACCACAGCTTTCCAAAACAAAAGAATGCTACAACTAACACAGTTCCCACAGCACGCAGGACACATAGCAACACCAGTATCTCACCTACCAAGACCTTAAGATGTAACACTCAATAAAACAAATTTTCTTGTCATTGGAGACTTCATAGTGAGACACATGGATGTCCCACTCACCAGGTTATATAAGGAGAAAGTCATCGTCAGCTCTCTGTCCAGTGTCAGGATTTGTCAGATCATGCATGCCCTCAGGTCTTTTGGCAAGAAGTACCATTATGACTTTGTTATAATTCATGTTGGAGTGAATGACAATGACCTAAGATGTACCTCACTACAATATATGAAGAGAGACATGATTGAGTATGTGTCCCAGGCAGGTATGTCCCTAGCCTAAAGCAGCATATTATCCTCATCTAGAATGATGCAACAGTAGAAATAAAATATGTTCAATTTCAATAATTGGCTTAGTTTTTGGTGTCATTCTAAAGGATCCAGTTTCTGTCAGCCTGGGATGACATGGTCGATACACCTCACTGCTTTGCCAGAGACAGTTTGCACCTGGCACCAATAGGCTTTCAGCTGCTGGCAAAGGCTCTTGCCTCACCCATAGTGCCTTTTTTAGGCAAAGTCTCAAAAACAAAATTGCTGATGTGAAAATTACCAACCATAACAAAATAAGCGTTATGCTGCTAAACGCTAGGCGCTTAAATCAAAAACTGCACACCCTGGAAGCACTTCTATCAATGGAGGATGAAGATGTCTGTGCCGTCAAAGAAACCTGGTTCAAGGCCTCAGATAGTACCCCAGCCATGCAAGGCTACAATGCCTTCCACACCTTCAGACCACAAAAGAAATATGTGAGAACCAAAGGAAGGATAAATTCACGTCCCAGCTAGTTAGATTGGACAACTCCATGGAATTGCTCCAAATTCAAATTACTGTGGGTAACACCCCCCATTCAAGTCATAGCTAGTTATAGATACCCCTCCATAGATCAAGATGCAGACAAGGTCTACTTTTCCAAACTGGAGTTAATCCAAATATTGTCAGCTAATCTGGTCATGGGGGATTTCAATTATCCCACCATCAACTGGGAAACCTACTCTAGCCCTAACTCCCTAGCACAAAAGTTCCTTAACCTTGTTAACTCAATTGCCCTGGAACAAATGGAACACATTTTTCAAATTCCACCAAGAAGAACAGACATACTAGATCTGGACCTTACAAACATGACAAACAGATGCACCACCGCAATTTTTGGAGCATCATTAGTCAACTCTGACCACAAATCAGTCACCTTCGAACTGTCACTAACACCAGAACTCAAAGAGTCAGCCTAAAAACTTTACCCAATTGAACTATACCCTTCGAGGGGAAGATATAAATGCCTTTCAAGCCTCACCCCCAGCTGGAAATGGTAACTACACCTAAGCTTACACTAAATCTCTGTACAATCACTTGTATAAGTGTATAGACTTGGCTGTTCAAGACAGAATCAAAGCCAGAGCCACAAGTAAAAACAAGATGACCTGGTGGACATACAACATCAACAAACTTTACAACAAATGCAAAAAAAGTTGCTGTATAAGAAAACTAAGGTGAGGTCCCAACAATGGAAAAGCACCCTCCTCAGCCTCAATAGGCAAATAAGACAACATGTCAAGTCCTCTAAGGGTAACTTTGAAAAAAATTTAGCAATCCCAGCCAAGGATAACGATAAGGCCTTTTACAATTATGCACGTTACCTAAAAGGTAGGACCCAAGCATGTGATGAACTAGTGACTAACAGTATCACACACACTGATCCCACAGTAATAGCAAACCTGCTAGCAGATAGCTTTGGTGAAAATTTCACTCCCTTATCCCCTCCAAACTTAACACAAACCTTGTCTCCTACTCCTCCCCACCCTACATATCCAAAGTGCAGGTCATTACAGCCTTTAAAAAGGCAAAAAACACATCCTCTTTGGGACCAGACAGCATCCATTAAGTACCCTATTCAATCACAGCCTAACCACAGGCTTTGTTTCTGTGGAATGGAGAACAGCAGCAGGCATTCCCCTCCACAGCAGTGGCTTAGAAACAGACTCAGTGAATTATAGACCCATAAGTCTGGCAAGCGTCATCTGTAAAGCCATGGAACATATCATCATGAATCTCATAAATAAATACATAGGTGACCTCCAAACCCTTGATCCAACCCAATTTGGATTCGTCAAGGGCAGATCCTGTCTGTTAAACCTGGTGGATTTCTTTGAAAATGTGACCAGGGCCATTGATGATGGCAAAACTTTTCACACAGCATACCTCGACTTAGCAAAAGCTTTTGACACAATCCCACATTCAGGCATTACTAATAAACTTAGCAAACTGAATCTAAACCCCTTTGTTGTAAGATGGGTTACAAACTGGCTGACAAACTGAACACACACTATCAAAGTGAGTGACTCCACACCAACCAGCAGACCTGTTACCAGTGGGGTGCCACAAGGGTCAGTGCTGGGCCCCCTACTGTTTGGCATGTACTTCTCAGAAGTTCAGACCATGACTAAGGGGCTGTGGCTGACCAAGTGTGTGGACAACTGCAAACTGGGTGCAGTTATTGAATCCCCAAATGATGTCAGTATACTTTAGGAGGGTCTTATGCAAACCAATGACTGGAGTCTTAGTCGTGGTTTTAAACTGAATGCAAAGAAATGCATCATCATTCCCTTTATGAAAAATAATGCCCCTTCACACTATCAAATTAACAACAATACCCTGTGTACATATGAAGTGGTAAGAGAAATGGGATCACAAGTAGACTGCGACCTTAACTTTGACCACCATGTGTCTACTGTAGTAAGGAAGGGATTCTACATAGCACACATGATTAGCAAAGGCATTGCCTATAGAGCAAAGGAGGTTACAATCCCACTACACTCTTCAGAAATCAGGCCCATAAACAAGTATAATGCTCCTTTTGGCATATACCATACAAAGCACCTGCAGCAGTTGGAAAGACTTCAAAGGTTTCTAACTAAGAAGATCAAGGGACTCCAGCACATGCCTTACATAGACCATTAAAGTCCCTGTCACCATGTTCAGTATTGTATACACTTTTTAAGGGTGACATGCCTGGCTTAGAGAGCAATCTCCTACCCAAACCTAATGAATTTGCTGCCCATCCGTAAATCAAACAGGACTAAAGCTAACCATTCCAGGGACCTGAATATGGCATGTGACTTGAATAGGATGTGATGGAGGGACAGATTTGTCTCCCAGAGACTGCTGCATCTTTGGAAGAGGTTGCCAATTCATGTGAAGCAGAGCACCTCTATGACACTGTTAAAGGAACCTGGATGAGTGGATGGGGTACCATAAATTCTTACTGGGGATAGTGCCCACAACCCTTCTGAACATGGGCAGTTATTACTAAATACAATCTTGAGAATTGACTAGAGTATCTATAGTATTACATTGGGATGAAATGGCTAGGACTGAATTACTTCTGGGTCGATAGTTTAGTAACCTCCTATGATCCTATGATTCTATGTCAAACATTTGAGTTTCAGACTTCACACCCTTTGGAAAATATATAGTAATTCAAAAACTGTTTTCCTAGCAACTTTGTTTATAGGAACAATATTTAAAATGTGTGCCTAATTTTGTGCCTTTGTCTCCCCATTGTTTCTGGCTTTGTCCTAATTTCTTGCACTGAGAGGTTGAGAGGTATGGTGATAAAACACAGGACATAGCACATAGTCCTAAATAAAATAGTACAAAATAAACGCAAAACCACTCAAATTGTGGTATGCCAGTTCAGGAAGGTATGTTTTGAAACCTTTTTTTTAAATCCTCGTAATTTCCTCATGGACAAATCGAACCAAAGATCAGTCACATTCACCTTAATTTTTGCAGCTGGAAGAATCATCTAAAACCCTGATAGTCAGGGATTATGTTATGACTAATCTACTCAAACTAAGTGATGACCTGAACAAATTCAAACGCTCCTTCCACCTTGATGACCCCAATGCTTATGCAGAATCCTTCACTGCTAGATTCTTTGCACATGTAAATAGTTGCATAGATGCATCTGTCCCCGCCCCAAGAAGTAACTAGAATGCCAAATCTGAAAAATAGACTCCTATGGTAGAACCCTAACATAAACAGGCTCTATAACAAAAGAAAAAAACTCTTTGTATGTAAAACGAATTTTAATTCTTAAGATGCCAGTAACACTTTGATTTAACTTAGTGAGGAAATTCAGACCCTGATCAAATTAACTAAAGTCAGAAATGAGGTAAAACTAGCCACTCAGGTGAATTGCAACCACAAAGCCTTTTGCACCTATGTTAGAAATCTCAGAAACAATGCCCAGCACTGTACAGAGCTAATAGCAAAAGATATTACATACACAAACACATAGGACATATAGAATGTTCTAGTGGACAAGTTTAGTTCAAACTTTAACCCCTCCCCCTCCTATATTCCCAGATCATATACCTGCATTTATACCCACTCCTCAAATTTCTCAAGAAAAAGTATTCATGGCAGTATCCAAGGACAATAACACTACAATGATGAGGCTTGATAAAATAACAGGATTTCTCACTTCTCAGTCAGAAATGTGACTTGTCTGACCACCTACAGATGTTATTCAATATCAGCCCCCAAACAACCTTTGTGCCAGATATATAGAGGACAGCAACAGCCTTCCCCTTGTGGAAAGGTGAAGCAACAACGGACCTGGGTAATTGTAGACACATAAGTCTGACCAGCCTCATCTGTAAGGCTATGGAAAGGATCATTATGGATATAATAAATAAGGACGTGGGAACCTAAAACTCCTAGCTTCAGCAAGTTCACACACATCAATGGTAGATCCTGCTGAATTAATCTGCTTTGCTTCTACGAAAAGGTTACTGAAGTAAAGGATCAGAACAAATCAGTACACACTGCATATCTATACCTTGCAATGGCATTCAGTAGCATCACACACACACAGATATCAGAAATAAATATTTCCAGTTAAAGGCAAATCCCTCTGTAACTCATTGGAAAATAAATTGCCTCAAAACAGAAGCCAGAAAGTTAGGGTGAGTGGCTCTACCTCCTTCAAAAGTCATGTCACTAGTAGTGTACTCCAAGGTTCAGTCAGTAGGCCGCTTGTTTGGCATTTACTTCTCAGACACGACTGTAAACTTGGTGTCATCATGAACTCCTCAGCACACAACAAAACCCTCCAAGAGGGCCTTCTCCAGACAAATAGCTGGTGTCAAAACCAGTGACTAAAACTAAATGCCAAAACATGTATAGTTGTATCATTTGGCAAGTATGAGTTCTCTTGTAACTATAACATTGACAACTTAACCCTGAAAGCTAATGTAGCAGTTAAGGATCTGGAAACCTATGATCAGTGACCTTCCCCTTGATCACCATGTAGTCCTTCATTTCACAGCTTCTATTTAAAGGTATGACGTTCAGGACCAGTGATGTAATTATGCCACTTTACTTGTCTCTCATCAGGCTGATCATTGAATATGATGCCCTATTCAGTATGCACCTTTCCAAACACTTGTCACAACTGAAGCAACCATGATGCTTTCCCACTAAAACAATTAAGGGCTTTAATCACAAAAATTATGCAGAATATCTCAAAGCCTTAGCCCTCCTCTCAGTTTCATACAAACTGCTAAGGGGGTGACCTCTGCCTTGTTTAGAAAGCTTTGGTAGGCCCTATCCTATTAGACCTATTACACATTTGTCCAATGATAGTGTAAACATCTGTGGAAGGGGTCTCAATCTCTTTTGCAACATAATCATTTCATGGAGTGATAGGAATGTATCACAGAGAATACCTCTTCTATGGAACCATATTCCATGCCACATAAATTGAAGTACTTCTCTTACTATATTTAAACATAATTTTGATAAATGGATGTGAAACCACAAATTCAATTTTAGTTTAGCACCCATGTCTTTCATGGATAGAAGCAACAAATAACTGGGCAGGATTCACGAAGGCTTGCACGGAGTCTAAGAGTAGTGTAAGACTCCATGCAGCCTTCGCGATCCAGGAACAGCCCTAAAGTCCGTGTAAGAGACCAGCTAAAACGTCTCTTACACGGAGTGGGCGTGGATATGCTAATCACCTCACTTGCAGCCGAAAGGCATGCAAATGAGGTAGATTAGAGATCCACGAAGCCCAAAGCAGCCCGTGTAAGAGCCGTTTTAACTGCAGAAATGTACTCAGTTGACAACTGAGTACGTTTCTGCAAAAATCACAACGGAGCCATGTCAGCTCCAAATAAAGGGGGCATATGTGTCAGGCAGCATGCCAATGGCCAAATATGTGGCCATTGGCAAGGTACCCTGATGCAAATATGAAAAATAAATAATTTTTTTTTGGCGATCGCCGATGTTTAAACGGAGCGCAGCCCCGCGCAAACGGGTTGCGCTGTATAAAACATAAAAATGAAGGTTATAAACCCACAAATGTGGGTTTTATGCAATACATGGATTTACAATGCAGGGACCAGCAGACCAAAAACAACATGGCCACCGTTTAGTGGTTGCTAAGGGGGGAAGCTGAGTCTAAGACATGTAACTAAGCATTAGTAGGCAATCTGATGTAAATGAGTGTTAGGATACTGAATTCCACTGTCAAATAGCAAATGAGAGCATTCTGAGTAGTGTAAGAGATACATAAGGGGGAGGAATAGAGTAGGAGATAAGTGACATCACAGGGTGGAATGGTAGAAAGAAATGCAGTTCATTGGAGGTCAGTGTTACATGACAGATGTCAGACACATATCATGGAAAGAGGAGTGCCACAAGATAAGCATGGGAAAGTCAAGAAATGGAAGGTGTACACTGTTGCTTACACCAAAGTTTTTTGATGGGCGTGCATGCGCACGTGTGCACACCATGAGGCGCGAGTAGGGCAGTGTGCACGCGTGTAAGGCATACTGAGCATGCGGGAGCTTGTTGGCAGACGTCTAAGACTGTTTGCGCTGGTGTGCACCCGTTTTAACCCGAATAAGCAGATTCTGAACCGTGTAAGCATGTGTGCTTGCATGTAAGCCACTGTGAGCGTGTTTCTGCTGGTATGCGTGTTGCTCCCCCCTGAGGAAACAGAAAGGAAAAAGGAAGCAACAGAATTAGTAGGAAGCTAGCAGGGAATACTGCTGGAGCTAGCAGGTAAAAACAATTAGAAGCAGGCAATTACACAGGCAGAATAGTAGCTCAGCCAAGCACTTAAAACTCTGCAAACAGCAGTGCAGGATGTTTCTCTCAAGAGACACTGCAAGACAGGACTAAGCTATTAGAAGTGAAAACTGAAAAAGCTGAACTCAGAGCAGAAATGCTAGGGGCTGCCATAGCTGTCATAAGGAGACATAGGTGACTTGCTGAGGGTGGTGACAATGCAGATGGTGCCAGACAACCCACAGTGAGGAGACGGAGAAGAGAGTACAGGCCCAGGGTCACCTACCACGGGTTACATGAGCTGGAGATAGTAGAGTGCTATAGAGTGGACAGAGACCTCCTGCAGCAAATTGTCGAGCTGTGCAGGCCATGCCTCACACACAGAACCAACAGA
This sequence comes from Protopterus annectens, assembly GCF_019279795.1. Taxonomy (NCBI): domain Eukaryota; kingdom Metazoa; phylum Chordata; order Ceratodontiformes; family Protopteridae; genus Protopterus; species Protopterus annectens. Next base: position 155,573,852 of record NC_056731.1, read on the forward strand.
GGGAAACCCATCCCAGTGGAAACCAAGGTATGTGTTGGCCTAAGAATACTAGCAACAGGTACCTTCCAGAGACCAACTGGTGATATGATGGGGATATCACAGGCATCAGTCTCCAGGGTACTGCACCAGTTCCTGGATGCCATGTCAGCACATGTCGGTGATCATGTATATTTCCCCAATGCCCGTGAGGTATTGGCCAGCAATATGCGTCTCTTCCAGCAAATAGCAGAATACCCTGAGGTAGTGGGTGCAACAGACTGCATGCACATATGCATCAAAGCACCAGCCGGTGAGCTGGGTAGGGCCTACATTAACCGCAAGGGCTTCCCCTCCATCAACTGCCAGGTCATGTGTGATGCCCAGGGCATAATAATGAATGTGTGTGCTGGCTGCCCTGTGAGCTACCATGATTCCCATATCTGCCATTTGAAGCAGCTGTACCAGACATTTGCCAAAGGGGACATCCCACATGGACACCTAGTGGGGGATGCAGGTTATGCACTGGAGCCGTGGCTGATGACACCCATCAGAAACGCACACACACCTGAACAGGAATGCCATAATGGGCACACGCACAAACACATAATGTAATAGAGTGTGTGTTTGGGCTGCTCAAGTCATGGTTCCGGTGTCTGGACACATCTGGTGGAGCCTTGCAGTACTCACCAACTACATGTACCCAAATTGTCATGGTATGTGCTATGCTACATAATATGATCTTGCGAAAACAGCTGCAGCAGGACCAGCATAGGGCCGGGCCAAACAGCCCCCCACCATTGCCAAGGCCATCACAGGCAGAGCGTGACTCAGAGGAGGAACAACCTGAGCCTGTCCCAGTAGGCAGAAGGAGGCGTGCCCAGTATGCCCTGGCCTTGGCAAAGAGGCAACGCATAGCACATACACTGGCTCAGTAGGAACCCTCGGAATGATACCCCTCTCTGACTCACTCATATAATAACAGGGATGCCTAAAATGACATAACCTGCTCTCAAACATGTACATGGAGTGTAGTATGTGCATCCGACAGAGGCAGCCCTGCAGCACCACCTGAGGCATGAATGCCATGTGTTAAGCAATGTACCACCATGTAGTATTTGTACACTTGAGGACCCTGACTAACATCCTACCCTCACGAAGCATGATGCCACAATATGACAATGAGATGATCAATTGCAATAATTGGCTGAAGTATTGCAGTTAGTCAAAGGGGATCCAATGTGTGCCAGCCTGGGATGACATGCTGAGCATGACATGATGCTCCACCTGCTAGTGCTGGCATGCACCTATCAGTGCAGGCCATATGGATACTGGCAAATGTTGTTGTTACCCACAGCGTGCCCTGAATAGGTAAGGCTCAAAACACAAACCCACCTCAATAGGTATCACAAGGGATAAGAACCTAGATGTAATGCTACCCAATGCCAGAAGTCTAAACAGCAAGATGCATGCAGTTTAAACTCACCCAGTATAGAGAATGTTGATATCTGTGCTGTAACAGAAAACTGGGTCAAGGCTCACAACAGCACCCTAACACTACCAGGTTACACCTCATACTGTGCTGTACAGCCTCAAAACATGGAACAAGCTACAAAAAGAGGGTGGCTAGCAATAATTGTCAAGGATAACCACACCCCCATGTTGGTACCACAACAAGAAGCAGCATGGACTAGCCATGGTCAAGTAACAGTGGCTAAAACTGCCTCCCAGTTTATAGCCTGCTACAGACTACTGTCCCAACACCAGGAACTGCACCTGGCCTATGTTGGAATACATGAATATATCAAGTCCTCCAAACCACATTATATTGGGTGACTGAAAATACCCAGACATAGACTGGGAGCATTATACTAGCTCCAACACTGCAGGACAAAAGTTCCTAGAATCCATAAACCAAAATGCCCAGGAACAATGTACCACTCCCACAAGAGGGGTAAGCATACTAGATGTGATAATCAGCAACATGGGTACTGGATGGCAAGATGAGAAGTGTATCCCTCACTGGTAAGACCAGACCATAGAGTAATCACACTGGATATACACATCCTGACCACAGTCCCTGGCCAGAAAACCACAGTGAGAAACATGTGTAAAGCAAATGTTGCACTCCCCCAAACTGATGTGGAATCCATTAAAGGCCCTGTGCAGGTGCAAAATATGGGCCACACCTTAGAACCTGTTATACAGGCATTCCATGAACACTGCCAGGAATGCTTGGATTATGCAATCCTAAATTAAAACAAGACACAATGCCATACACGCAGGCATCTGGCATGGTGGACCCCAGCCATTACCAAACCATGCAAGAGAATGAGGAAGCTTCTACATGATAGAGCAAACATAAAAAGGGAAGTAATCACTGATCAGTAGTATGGCAATAAAATATGTCCACACATACAATCCACTAAGGCCAGCTACAACAAGTAGAATCTGTGAATCCTGAGGCAATGTTACACCTGCCCCAAGTACACAGACAACCCTCAACTCCCCCCAAGAAATACAAATATATGTGAGAGATGCAACCATTTATCCAAACCGGAGGCTGAGCTCCCTCAACTCAGTACTGTCAAAACTAGTCAGGAGGAGAAGGTTACCACACATACCACAAACCCAGTCCCACATAGACCTATCACAACTTCAAACCAAAGACATAAACACAGAAAAACATTCCCGGAGGCCCTAATTACAAACACACCACACCAACAGAGGCCTCCAAAGCAGACACCCAAGCAACCACAACCTCCAAACATAGCACATGCAACACATAGTACACAAAGCTGGTGTGCCAAACAGTCACAGGCCAGAAGGAGAAACAACATGCCTGATACAGTTGTAATAGGTGACTCCATAGTGAGATACACTGCTGTCCCGCTCACCAGACTGAACAAGGGAAAGGGTACAGTAAGCTGCCTGTAGGCTGCTACAATACGCCACATAACACAAGTATGCAGGTCACCCCAAAGCAAGTAGAAATATGATGCAGTCATAGTCCATGCTGGTGTGAATGACCTGAGATGTACCTCCCCGGACTACATGAAAAGAGACATAGATGAGCTCTCCAATTATGTAGTCCAGGCCGATATGACACTGACCTTTTGCAGCATCCTACCCTCACCAAGAATGATGCCACAGTACAAACACTGAATGATCAGCTTTAACAAGTGGCACAATTACTGGTGTCATTCCAAGGGGATCCAATGTCTGTCTGCTTGGGATGTCATACTTGACAAGCCACGCTCTGTTCCAGGGATGGCTTGCACCTGTTACCCCTGGGTGTCTGGATATTGGATAAGGCTTTTGCCACCTCCATAGAGCCTTTCATAGGCAAGGCTGAAAAGACTAACCCACCACCCTAGAAAACATAAGTGGAAAGAAACATATGGGTAATGCTGACCAATGCCAGATGTGTAAACCTCAATATGCATGTTCCCGAGGCCCTCCCCAGTATGGAGAACATCGATGTCTGTGCAGTGACAGAAACCTGCTGCAAGCCTCATGACAGCACACCAGCACTACCAGGTTATACCACATATCATGCGTTATGGCCCCAAAACCTGGACCAAAACATAAAAGGAGGGTGAGTATCCATATTTAGCACAGACACCCATACGTCCAGGTAACTGACAATGCACAAAGCATTGGAGTCCACCCATGTGCAACTAACCGTAGGCAAGACTGCTGTACAGTCTGTAGCATGCTACAGACCACACTCTCACAAACAAGAACCCCACCCAGCCGTCCTGAAGACACTGGACAGTATGAATGTCCCACCAAATACCAAACAAGGTACTCACAAATTACCACATAGATGGTAAACCATTATGTATGGAAGGAGTAATCAGGGACCTAGGGACACAAGTGGACAGTAACCTGTTATGTGACACTCACATTGCCAATGTGGCTAGGAAGACTGTCTATATTGGACACCGTATCATGAAAGGATTCACATCTACATCAACAGAGGTCATTGTGCCCCTATACTGTTCTCTTATCAGACCCATAATCTAGTACAATGCATCGTTTGGGATGTACCTTACCTGACACCTGCAGCAGTTAGAAAGACCTCAAAGGTACCTCACCAAGAGGATAAAGGGTCTCAAATATATGTCATATGCTGCCTGGCTGTAGACACCCCAGCTGAATGCAGTCACATACTGCCTACACAGAGGCGTTGTATGTTTGTTGTACAAGGCCACGTCCAACACAGGAGTAATGGACATGCTCCACCCCAGAAAACTCAAAGCCATCGGAGCTGTGAGAGTGAGAGATGTCAACCTCAACACATAATGAAATAGGATGTGCTGGAGGGACAGATACATAACCCAGAGGCTCCCCACACCCTGGAACAGAATCCCACTCCATGTTAGGCAGAGCCCCTCACTGACACTCTTCAACAGGAATCTTGCCAAGTGGATGGATGATCGTAGATGTACACTGGGGGTCTTCACTGTGTCACGTCCAGTCAGAGGCACAGTAAAGTAAATCATAAATGGCCATAATATTCACATAGCAAGGGGTGGCGAAAGCCACACACACTCTGGCTAGGCTGATAAATGCCCTAGGGTGGATAGCCTAGTATGAACCTATGAACCTATGAAGATACAAATTGTACAGGACACTAAGGATAATCACAAGGCTTTCTCAACTGATGGTAGGAATTGTGTTGGGAATTCACAGATATGCTCTGAATCACACAAATATTACAAACAACATACCAAACACACGCACACATATTGCCAACATACAACCTGACAGGTGCAGTGCAACCCCCCCCCCCAGAATGCAAAATATCTATCCCAGCAGACTGCTGGCCCCCTGACATTGCAGATGCTGAGGTAACAGCCAGCATATACAAAGCAAAACACACAGCAGCAATGGTATGAGATGGTGTCCTGGGCTGAGTCCAACATGGACTCCAAGAAGAATGGAATGCCAAATCACACTACTGCTCAATGTCAGCCTTACCACAGGATATGTACACAAAGAGCAGTGTACAACAACAGTGGTCCTTCTCAACAAAGGTGTTGCATGAATGGATACTGCAAACTACCACACCAGAATCCTGACAAGCTTGGTCTGCACAGCTATGGAAAGGATCAGCATGTATTGCAGACATAAAGATATTGAGGACCTACTGACACCGGACCCTACCCAGTGTGGCTTTCTTAAGTGCAGATCCTGCCCCTTAAACGTGTTTGACTCATTTGAAACAGTCATTAAGGTCATTGATGAGGGCAATGTGGTCCACACAGCGTAGCTGGACCTTGCAAAGGCTTCCATACAATACCCTATGTGTTCATTATAGATATGCTCACCAGCTTAAATATAAACCCCTATGTCAGTAGAGGGGTTGCAAACCAGACCAAAGACAGAACTGACATGGTCAGACATGCTGCAGCCATGTTAGACTACAAACCAGATATAACTGGCATCCCACAAGGCTTGGTCCTGGGACCTCCCACGTTTGGTATATATGTCCCATAGGTACAGGCCAACATGGAAGGACTGTGTCTGAACATGTTTGCAGAGGACTGCAAACTGGCCACCATATCTGACCTTCCAGCTGACACAAGCATCCCACAAAAGGGCCACATAGAAACAGACAACTGGTGCCATAGCCATGTCAGCAAGCTAATTGCAGAAAAGTGTATAGTCAACCCCCGTGGATATACAGTAAGTGCCCACCAATTACCACATAGGTGTTAACCCATTACGTACTTAACATGTAATGAGAGACCTGGGGACACAAGGTGATAGATATCCTGCATTGGACAAACATGTGGCTGTAGTGTTTACAGAAACATACCATATACCCACCTAATCATGAAGTTTGTCAGATCTAGATAAGGGGAGGTCATTGTGGCTCTGCAGTCATCCTTCATCAGTGTTACAATTGACTACAATAGCCCCTGTGGGATGTACCTCAGCAGACACCTCCATCAACTGTAAAGTCCCCAAAAGTACCTCACCAGGAGTATCAAAGAGCTTGAACAGATGCCATGTGTTGCCTGATTAAACAAACTGCAGCTCCACACACTGCCATACTGCCCACCCAGAGGCAAGCTGTGCCTGATGTATAAAGCCATGTCCAAGCTGGAATCAATGAACATGCTGCACCTTGTACAGTCTGAATGGCAGTGAGCTATGCACATGAGAGACCTGAACCCCAGCACTGACATACATATGACAAGCTGTACTGCATGATCCATAACACAGAAGCCACCCACACTCATGAATAAACTCCCAGTACAGGTTAGCCAGAGAGTCACTCATCGATTCTCCTCAAGAGGAATCTTGATGAGTGGATGGGAGATGGTAGGTTTACCCTGGGTATCACTGTTATGTCACTGGTAGATGGAGGCACAGTATACTAACCATGACATATGTCATGGCAAACTCCACTTACAATGTGTGTCGAAGGACAAACACACTCTCCGACTAGCATTAGAAATGGCCTAGGGCACATCGCTAGTGTTTGCCAATGTGCACCTATGTTGTGGAATACACTACCAATGTTGGACAAGCCTGGTTTAAGTAGTTCATTTCTGAACATAATGCAACATGGTCAGATGTGCACAACTGGCCCCTAACCAGGCTGTTGTGCTCACTATGGAAATGTAAAGCAGTGATAGGACTAAAGCCCAGGATACTGTCCACTACAGTGAAAGTACTGAACCAGTATACTATACAGTACTACAGTGTTAGGTCAGTATGAAAGGATGTTGACAACTGTATGCAAAGTATCCTATGCAAACCCTGCAGGCACAGTGTAATCCCTGTTGTGTTCAGACACAAAGCAGTTGGACAGTAACTACACAACATGACACACAACACACAACCATAAACTGGAGATATTGTTGAAGTTCACACTCATCCACAAATGTGGTGGGCTGCAGAGTTCAACATATGGAAAGCTCACACTGGGAATGCTCGCACACTTTGATAAATGAGACATATGTCAGACAACATGCCATGGGAAGGCTGGAATGGGCATGCTCACACACTTAGGCCAAATCTCAGTTTAGCAGTTGGCCACACATATTTGGTATTTGTACGTGTTATTCCAGGAACCAACCACATTACAGCAATCTGCCCAGTGCACACAGTTAGATGACTACAGAGACATACGTGATATAGTGGATCCCTCCCATATTCAAACATCTTCCACAGATACACAAGTTGTTCATACAAACAGGGAATGATATGGCAATAAAGACCTGCAAACAGTCTATCAGCAACAAATAATGTGCATCTGACAATTAAACATATGGGTGTAGAGGTCAACACTAGGCTGTTTGCCCTAGGGAATGACAGCTTAGCCAGAGTGTCCTTGGCGTCTGCCTCCCCAGTACAGTAGGCTACTGTGCCACTGTAAAGTAGGTCACATAAGGCACCATGTGAGGCTAGTGTGCTGTGCCTCTGTCAAGCAGGGGCACAGTGGAGATCCCAGGGTTTGAATTTGCTAAGCCACATCCATGTTGTTGGTGTGTGCTGGAAGAGGGTTGCTGAGGACCTCTAACAGTAATTGGGCATCAATAACAGACTGAGGGGAGCCTTATCTGCATTGTCTGGACAATTTCACTGTCAACACTGTGTCGTAATGATTATGAGGGATTGAAGTGTCGTGCTGGTACTGTTCAGAGATGTCCTCCCTCTGTGGGCTACTGCTCTGCAATGTATTAGCTCACTCTGTCTGTTGGACAGCTCATATATGGCTGGTGTACACCTGACAGGTGTCCTGTTGTGGAGCAGTCATGGGTATATTTGGGATAGCATGATCAATGCAAACCTTCCACATGCTCATAGAATGCAATTGTCAAGGATTATGCAGAGTGGCCTGTATACTCCCCCAGCATGGGCCCTTTGAAGTCTTCCACCCCAGTATTCACAAGTGTAAAGTCTGCTTTTGATAAATACAGTTTGTTTGCAGTGACAACCTTGCCTGGGGGTGGGGATGGGATATGGATATCCAGGGAAAGGTGGGTATGGTCAGATATCAACAATGGTGGTCTACCTCTGGTGTGGAACAGTGAGTACCCATGTTGCAGATGGTCAGGTGCAATATGTATTCCCCCTTGTGGCTGTGGCGAGTGGTTCTGCCATAGCACATGGACTCACAAATTGTAGTGGCTGTAGGGTAATTTTGTAGAGGCCTGAGTAGTTTGCACACACAGTATTCCTGTACCTGACGTTAACAACTGGAATGGTGTATGTGAACACCTGCATATCTTAGCACTGTTCCCAGGGAAGCAAAGTGTGTGTCCTGGATGTGGGAGGGGTGGTCTGGACTGGTTGTGTTGTGTGTTACAGGTCCTGTGGTCACGAAGCATGGTATAGAACATAACCTGCCAGTGCGATGTGCATATCTGACCCTGAAGTCGGTGGCTGCAAATGCATATATATGCTATCCCCCACCTGACAGGTAGTACTAGATGTACATACCTCTGTAGAAATAATGATGTCAGCACCCTATAAATACTGCAGGTGCAGAACAGATGCCCAGTAATTCGGATAGTGCCCTCTGCTAATGCGTCTCCCTCAAGTGTCATAATATAGTTAGGTAGGGGTTTGAATCCTGCAAATACTTAGTATGTGTGTGGGTGAGCAGGGTTGGTGTGTGTGTAAGTCTGTGTGAGGGAAATGTCCCTTTTGGCAACTGGGAAAACACACTATAGGATGCACATTCCCCTTTCTAAACACTGATGATGTTAGCACCCTATAAGTACAGCAGGAGAAGGAAAACCTCCCAATAATGCGAATAGCGCCCTCTGCTAATGCGTCTATCTCTATTGTCATAGCATAGTTAGGTAGGGGTTTGAATCCTGCAAATGCTCCATGTGTGTGTGGAGGAGGGTTATAGTTAAGTAGGGGTTTGAATCCTGCAAATGTTCAGTGTGTGTGAAAGGGGGTTAGTGTGTGTGCAACTCTGAATGAAAGAAGTGTCCCTTTTGGCAACTAGGAGAACACACTACAGGATGCACATTCCCCTTTCTAAACACTGATGATGTCAGCACCCTATAAGTAAAGCAGGAGAAGGAAAACCTCCCAGTAATATGAATAGCGTGCTCTGCTAATACGTCCGTCTCAAGTGTCATAACATAGTCAGGTAGGGGTTTGAATCCTGCAAATGCTCAGTGTGTGTTGAGGGGGGTTAGCGTGTGTGCAAGTCTGTATGAAAGAAATGTCTCTTTTGGCAACTAGGAGAACACACTACAGGATGCGCATTCCACTTTCTAAACACTGATGATGTCAGCACCCTATAAGTACAGCAGGAGAAGGAAAGCCCCCCAGTAATGTGAATAGCGCGCTCTGCTAATGCGTCTGTCTTGAATGTCATAACATAGTTAGGTAGGGATTTGAATCCTGCAAATGGCAAGTTTGTGTGGGGGGGTGTAAGTAGGGTGTGTATAATTACATGTGTAAGAAAACTGACCCTTTTGCCAACCAGTACAACACACCAGCTGCTGCATATTCCAATCTCTACACAGAGATGATGTCAGCACCCTACAAGTACAGCGGAAGAGGGCAAATCTCCCAGTAATGCAAATAGCATGCTCTGCTACTGCATCTCTCACTACTGTCATAGCCCATTTAGTTATGGCTTTGAATTCCACACATGCCACATGTGTTTTTGTCACACAGAATGCCCATGTGTGTGGGTTGTTGTTCACAATAATGCATGACATCGATTAAACCAGTAATGGCAATGGACACAGATGATGTATGTGTGTGCCAAATACACATATGTACCTGTGACCTTCAATAGTTACCATGTCTGACGCCTACCACAAGTGAATACATGGTATTTGCACTGGATAACATTATGACTGTGGTCTTCTGTGCGGGTGCTGCATGTGGTATGTGTATATACAGTGTGAGATGTATATGTTATCATCCTAGCAGCGAGGGATACACATCTGGTCTGGGGCATATAGGTTCATAGGTTCATAGGTTCATAGGTTTATACTAGGCTATCTGCCCTAAGGCATTTATAAGCCTAGCCCAAATTATTGTGGCTTACACCACCCCTTATATGAAAAAATACGGTGCTCATTAGTTTGTTGTGCCTCTGTCCAGCAGTGACACAGAGATGATTCCTGGGGTAAACCTACGATCTCCCATCCACAGGTCTAGATTTCTCTTGAACAGAGTCAGCGAGGTGCTCTGCCTCACATGGACCGGGATTTTATTCCACAGCATAGGGAGTCTCTGAGTGATAAATCTATCCCTCCAGCACGTCCTATTTATATCTGTGCTAAGGTTTAAGTCGCTTGCTCTAGTGGTTTTGGTGGATTTGGATTTTATGAGGTGGAGCATGTCCATTAATTCCGGGTTGGACATGGCCTTGTATGTCAGGCACATGTCACCTCTGAGCAGACGGTATGCGACTGAATAGAGCTGGAGTTTCTTCAATCTGGCAGCATATGACAGATTTTGGAGTTCCTTTATCCTTTTGGTGAGGAACTTTGGGGTCTCTCCAATTGCTGCAGATGTCGGGTGAGATACATCCCGAATGGGGCATTGTACTCGATCATTGGTCTGATAAGTGAAGAGTACAGGGGAACAATGACCTCACTAGATCTGGATGTGAATCCCTTCATGATCAGGTGGGCAATGTAGAAGGTCTTTCTAACCACTTTAGCAATGTGAGTGTCAAAAGAAGGCCACTGTCAACCTGGGTCCCCAGGTCTCTGATAACCTCTTCTGTGCTTAGTGGATTGCCACCTATATGGTAGCTTGGGGTTACCTTGTTTTTCCCGAAGGGTATGACTATACATTTTTGGCGTTTAACTTCAGACCATGGCTCTGGCACCAGCTATCTGTTTCCGTGAGTCCCTTCTGAAGGATATCCGTCTCGATGCACTTTCCACTATGGCCAGTTTGCAGTCGTCTGCAAACTTTGTCAGCCAAAGTCCTCCCATGTTGGCCTGTACTTCTGAGAAGTAGATGCCAAACAATAGGGGCCAAGGACCGAGCCCTGTGGGACACCACTTGTGACCGGCTTGGAGTCTGACACAGCCAGCAACTCTAACCCTGTGGGTTCTGTCCTTAAGCCAGTTTGCAACCCATCTTGTGACATATGGGTTTACATTTAAGCTGGTAAGTTTTTCTACAATACCAGTGGGGTATTGTGTCAGCCTTTGCAAGGTCAAGGTAGGCTGTATGGACTGCCTTTCCTCATCAATGGCCTTGGTGACTGTTTCGAAGAAGTCAACCAAGTTCAAAAGGCATGATCTTCCCTTGACAAAGCCAAACTGGGTCGGGTCCAATGTCTGCAAGTTCCCTATATCTTTGTTTATGAGCTCCATTATGATCCTCTCCATAGCTTTGCAGACTAGACTTGTTAAGCTTATGGGGCGGTAATTACCAGGGTCCGTAGAGGCACCGCCTTTGTGGAGTGGGACCATAGTTGCCGTACGCCACTCCTTGGGCACGTATCCTGTGGTAAGGCTGAGATTAAACAGCTGCCTTATGTGCGGGTTTAATTCCTCATTTAGCTCATGTAGCACACAGCCGGGGACACCATCCGGTCCCATTGATGCTGTGTTTTAGCTTTAGAGAGCAGCTTTCACCTGCGCATTTGAGATGTCCGGAAGGCTACACTCGGCTGGGATAGTTATCTCTCCTTTAGGGGAGAGGGGTGAAGTTTGCACTGAACCTGTCTGCCAGTATGTTGGCAATGTCTGTGGGTTCAGTGATTTTTGTATCATTTTGGACTAATTCTGAGCATATCTGGGAGTTTCCACCCAGGTTCCTAACATAGCTGAAAAAGACCTTATGATTGTCCTTTGAATCCATGGCAATTTTCTCTCAAAATTGGCCTTAGTTGATTTTATGAGTGCTCGTATTTTTTACTAATAATGATCAGGGTGACTTCCTTTTATGGATTTTGTTCTATCATGTAATAGCTTTCTCCTCTTATTGTAAAGTTTGTTAATGGCTGGGGTCCACCAGACTGGACGTTTGCCCTTTGTGGAAAGAGTCTTGGTTTTATTTGGGATTGCCTGATCCATGCAGTCCTGGAGGTGTTCATAGAAGGCATTTGTAAGGGCTTCCGCAGCTTGGGTTGTGGTTTCCTCTGGCTCAGGGGCCTTGAAGGATACCACACCAGTCTTGAGTAGAGTGAAGTTTGCTTTAGAGAAGTTCTTCACTATGGTCTTTTTTGCTTGGGGTGCCTTTACAACAGAATACAATATCAGCAATGCATATAGGATTTTTAGATGAAGTGGCCTTAGCAGCCCTAGAACCCTGAGAAATGGTTTCAGGATCAGCAGAAGGGTTCTTAAATAAGAATTGATGGGAGTCAGGGACTCTGTAAAATCTATCACGCTTAGAAGGAGCAGGCGACATGTTGTTGATGAACAGGTGCTGCATGTTTTCACCTGTTGTGGGAGTGGTAACAAGTTGTTCCATAGCAATGCAGTGACTACATGCTAGGAACCTTTCAGCTAGGGTGTTGTAGCTACAGTAATTCATCAGCATTCAGTAATATGTCAGCTTTCCTGGTGAGGGTATGATGCCAACCAAGGTCAGGGTCATACCAGCCTGTGCCACATGCTCAGAGAGCCCTTCCATGTTCCCTATCATGTAGTCCAGGGAGGTACATCACAGGCCAGCCATAGTGGCATGGACAATGACTGAGTCATATGTGTCCATGCCTCTGACTGACTTGTATGCTTGTGTTATGTGGTGGACCATAGTGCCCCACGGGCATATCACTGTGACCTTCACCTTGTCCAGCCTGGTGAGCGTGACCTCACTGTACCGGACAATAAAAGTACCTAACACAACTGTATCAGGTGTGTTGTCTAGCTGTACAGGCTGTGACTGTTTGGCACACAGGATTTGTGGGCTATGTGTTGCACGTGTTGTGTTCTGGCATAACGTATGCCTGTGTGCCAGCTGCAGAGGTGTCTGCCGCTCAGGCAGGATGCTATTCTTAGGCTCCACGAATGGCCCAGTGTGTTCACGTGTTTGTATTGCTGTCAGTGTAGGTCTACATCAGGCTGGTATTGTAGTCACTGTAGTATTTCATGCCACCTGACAGGTTATGCCAGTACTGGGTTCAGAGTGCTTAGTCCCCAGTTTGGCTATGTGGTTGCATCTCATACATGTGTTGTACATCCATGTGTAGGGGAGAGGGTTGACTGTGTACACGTGGCAGCTGTGACATTGCCACATGACCCACATATTCCACAACTGTACCATAGAGGTGACTGACAAGTGACCTTTGCACATGCTACCATAGTATTGTGATTGCCATGGTGATTAACAGCACATAGGGCCAGTGGGGAACAAGGTACATAGGTTCATAGGTTCATAGGTTCATACTAGGCTATCTGCCCTAGGGCATTTATAAACCTAGCCAGAATGTGTTTGGCTTTCGCCACCCATTGTTAATTTATCTTGCTATGCCCTTTTTCGAGGTTAGTATACTGTGCCTCTGTCTAACAGTGACACAGAAGTGATACCCAGGGTAAACCTATGATGTCCCATCCACTCATCAAGATTCCTCTTGAAGAGAGTCAATGAGGGACTCTGCCTAACCTGGACTGGGATTTTATTCCAGAGTGAAGGGAGCCTCTGGGTTATGAATCTGTCCCTCCAGCATGTCCTATTTATTTCAGTGCTGAGGTTCAAGTCTCTTGAGCGCGTAGCTCGATGGGATTTGGATATTCTGAGGTGCAGCATGCCCATTAATTCCGGGTTGGACATGGCTTAAACGTCAGGCACAGATCGCCTCTGAACAGGCGGTATGCCACTGAGTAGAGCTGGAGTTTCTTTAACCGGTCAGCATATGGCATCTGTTTGGGCCCTTTGATCCTCTTGGTGAGGTACTTTTGGGGTCTTTCCAGTTGCTGCAGGTGTCTGGTAAGGTACATCCCAACAGGGGCATCGTACTCAATTATGGGCCTGATGAGGGATGAGTAAAGAGGCACGATGTCCTCCCCTGATTTAGATGTGAATCCCTTCATGATGTGGTGGGCTATATAAAATGTTTTTCTAACCACTTTGGCCACGTGGTTGTCAAATGAAAGATTGCTATCAACTTGGTTCCCCAGGTCCCTAATTACTTCTTCCGTACTTAATGGATTACCACCTATGTGGTACTTTGTGGTCACTTTGTTTTTGCCAAAGGGGATGACTATACACTTTTTGGCATTCAGCTTGAGGCCATGTCTCTGGCACAAGTTGTCTGTTTCTATGAGGCCCTTTTGGAGGATGCTTGTGTCGGCTGGAGAGTCGATTATGGCGGGCAATTTGCAGTCATCTGCGAATTTGATCAGCCACAGTCCTTCCATGTTGGCCTGTACCTCCGAGAAATATATACCGAACAAGAGAGGTCACAGGACTGAGCCTTGTGGGACACCACTTGTAACTGGTTTAGAGTCTGACATGGCTCCAGCAATTCTAACCATGTGGATTCTGTCCTTGAGCCAGTGTGCAATCCATCTAGTGACATAGGGGTTTATATTTAAGCTGGTGAGCCTCTCTAGAATGCCAGAGTGGGGTATTGTATCGAAGGCTTTTGCGAGGTCCAGGTAGGCTGTGTGGACCACCTTCCCCTCGTCAATGGCCTTGGTGACTGTTTCAAAGAAATCAACCAGGTTTAAGAGGCAGGATCTGCCCTTAACAAAGCCAAACTGGGTATGATCCAGTGTCTGTAGGTCCCCAATATCTTTATTTATGAGGTCCATGATGATCCTTTCCATAGCTTTGCAGACCAAGTTAGTCAGGCTTATGGGGCGATAGTGTCCAGGATCCGTTGAGGCACCACCTTTATGGAGAGGGACCACTGTTGCTTTACGCCACTCTTTGGGCACATATCCTGTAGTAAGGCTGAGATTGAACAGTAGTTTTATGTTTGGGTGTAGCTCTTCTTGGAGTTCATGAAGGACACAGTCTGGGACACTGTCTGGTCCCATTGATGCTGTGTTTTTTGCTTTGGAGAGGGCGGCTCTTACCTGAGCATCTGAGATGTCAGGGGGGCAGCACTCTGCTGGGATAAATATTTGCCCTTTCGGTGTGGAGGGGGGGGGAAGTTTGCGCTGAACCTGTCAGCTAGGATGTTGGCAATGTCTGTGGGTTCGGTGTTTCTTTTGACATTTTGGACTACCTCTGAGCATATCTGGGAATTACCACCCAGGTTCCTAACATAACTAAAGAAAGCCTTGCGATTATCCTTAGTGTCCTGTGCAATTTTCTCTCAAAGCTGGCCTTAGACAATTTTATGAGTGCCCGTAGTTTTTTGCTAATACTGATCAGTGATGCCTTCCCTTTTTGGGATTTTTCTGTATTATTTAGTAGCTTCCTCCTTCTATTGTATAGTTTGTTTATGGCTGGGGTCCACCAGACAGGACGCCTGCCTTTGGAGGATTGGGTCTTGGATTTATTTGGGATCGCATGATCCATGCATTCCTGAAGGTGTCCATAGAATGCGTTTATAGAGGAATCTGTGGTCTGGGCTGTATTTTCCACAGGCCCGGGGGCTTTGAAGGTTTCCACCTCGGTTTTGAGGAGTGTGAATTTGCTTTAGAGAAGTTTTTTACTGTGGTTTTCTGGACAGGGGAAGGGGTCGGGATGTGAATATCCAGTGAGATTAGTTTATGGTCTGATCTTACCAGAGAGGGATACACTTCTGGTCTGGAGCATAGAGTCCCCATGTTGGTGATGATCAGGCCCAGTATGTTTTCCCCTCTTGTGGGACTGGTAACAAGTTGTTCCATAGCATTTGAGTTCATAAATTCTAGGAATCTTTGGGCTAGGGTGTTGGAGCTAGAGTCATGCTCCCAGTCTATGTTTGGGTAGTTGAAGTCGCCCAATATAATGGTGTTTGGAGAGACCTTCATATTTTCCACTGTTTTCAGGAAGGCCGAGTGCGTTTCTTGGGTTTGGGAGGGTGGTCTGTAGCAGGCTATAACCTGGAAGGCAGTTTTACCCACTGTTAGTTGCACATGGATAGTCTCTGATGCTTGGTGCTTTGCCACCAACCTGGAGGTGTGGGTATCTTTGATGAATATCGATACTCCCCCTCCTTTTGTGGTTCGGTCCAAGTTTTGGGGCTGAAAAGCATGGTATGAGGTATAACCTGGTAGTGCTGGGGTGTTCTCGGTAGCCATGAACCAGGTATCTGTTACTGCACAGATATCGATGTTCTCCATAATAAGGAGAGTTTCGAGTGCGGGCATCTTGAGGTTTAGACTTCTGCTGTTGAGTAGCATTACTCTTACTTTCTTATCCCTTGTGATACCTACGGAGGTGGGTTTGTCTTTTGAGCCTTGCCTAACAAAGGCACTATGGGGGTAGCAAGAGCCTTTGCCAATATCCGAAAGCCCAGGGGTGACAGGTGCAAGCCGTCCCTAGCGAAGCAGGTGGTTCAACAGAAGGTGAGTATGTGAGGGTGTAGTGCCTGTGATTAGTTAGCACTGGCATATATGACTGCTCACGTGGACAAATGCCAGGTAAATCATATGCAATGTGTCACAGGCAACGTACATGTGAACAGGACAAACAGTGACGTTCTGTCAAGTGAGACATGGACATACATATAGTAAGCTATGCAGATGTCACTAGGAGTCCACAGAAGCTCTGTAACTCTGCATTGCAGGTGGGATCAGTATTCCAAGGTAACTGCAAGCAAACATGCATGCAAACAAAGCTACAGTAAGTAGGGCTGCATGTAGTCCATTGTACAACAAACAAACTGTACCACTTCCAGTAGGTAACACTGCAAATATGCAGGCACTATGCACATGTACATGGAAATACACACGTCAGATGGCTAGGGTCCAGTCTCAGCGCACACAAGTGTACAGACCATGTACCGTCAGGATGTACAATAACTGGATGGAAACCCATGTGCTAATACCTGCAGTAATACACATGTCAAATAACAGACACTGAGCCTTCACTCAGTGGTTCCATACTTAGTAGGATGTATGCTACCTGGCCTGCCACCACAGTATCCCTGACATGTATGGGGACTCTCCCTCCTGTGACAGTTAGTTTTGTGTGTTGGGGCTGTCTAGCATGGTATGAGATGTGAGCTTGCAGTGCTAGGGTGCTCCTGTGTGTCCTGTACCAGTCGTGTAGTACTGCACACATATCAACATCCTCAAACATCCGCATTGCAGAGTCCAGTGTGGGCAACATGCCACTTGCAGTTTACATGTCCATCATTGCGTATTAATACTTTCATTACCTTATCCCCTGTGCTACCTATGTATGTAGCCTTCTGTTGACATCCTTACCACCAGTATGCCAACATGTGCAGATGATACATTATGGTACTTACCATGGGGGTAGACAACAGTACATGAAAATCATACCCTTACTGCATCAGGCATGCTGTGATATACCCACAATTATATCAGCACACAGTACTGTTAACAACATGATACTATTACTACACTTCTATGTAGTCACACTGTGCATCAGCAACATGTTAACCTGTACCTGCACTGATGTTACAGATTGCAGGAGGTGGCACAGTTTCATCATATGCACAGGGTGTGAACTTGGTATGCCTGAGTCAGCCACCGATACCACCAATTGACATGTATGTGTATGTGTGTTGGTGAGGGACAGCAGTACAAGGTGGGGCAATGTTGATGCAGTGTGTGCATGTATGCGGTAGCCCTAGGTGTTGTCAATTTGCATGTGTGTTTGGATGCACACAGTTCCACCTCATGGCTGCCATATACTGGTGTTTGTGGACAGCAACAGATTGTACCTGCCAGGTCATACAGATCAGTGTCTCTGGCCATGGACACGGTACCTGTGCCTTGCAGGGGTGCTACGGACCGTATCCGGTACCAACCCAGACTGGGTACTGTCATCAGAAGCAGGTGTTTGTTGACTGGACACAGATCCCTGTTGGGCCTGGCCAGAGCCATGTGCACGTGGTCTCCTGGGGCGGTCTGATGACAGCACAGACCCAGCATTGCTGGGGCTGCTGCTGGCACTATGGGGCGGCCGCTGCCCTGTTGTCATCCGCGATGACTGCCAGCTGCTGCTGTTGCTGGCATACGCCCACGTCGATACCTCAACCGTCCACCATCGCCGTGGCTCATGGACATGTAGTTGTGGTACTGGTCTAATATGTCCCCACAATGTCTGTCTATGACATCGGTGAAATTACGGATGGCAGCCGCAATGTCACGCATACTGTCAGTCATGGCTGTGCGACATGCTGTCAGCTCCCTTAGACCCTGTCTGGTGTACTGTTCCATACGTGACTGTGCCTGCATGACAGCCCAAAACATAGCTGAGGTTGTAAGACCTCTGTGGGCATGTCTGACAGGGGCAGTACACCCACGGATGCTCCCACAAGAACCCCTGGACATCTATCTGTGTGGTACCATCTCAGGGCCATGCCCATGGCTGCTGTGTGGGGATGCATGTGCCACAGATACCACATTACCCTGGTCAATGCCCACTGTATAATGTCCATCACCTAGGTACATTGGTGACAAAGGGTGTATTGGCAGGATAACCGTGCGCATTGATGGGGTTGACAGCTGTGTACTGTCAATTGGCTGACCAATGACGGACCCTGGCATACCTTCCTGTGCCATTACACAGATGTCATCATTATCAGTACCCATGGCACCTGATTCAGGTTCCCTGCTGCATGACACCAGAGCAGCACCAGAACCTGTGGGAGGGAAACAGGAAACACAGTTTACAATGTCTACACAATATTACCAGTGATGCACACATCCACACATGCACAGGTCCACACATGCACACATGCACAGGTGCACACATGCACACATGCACACATGCTTAGGTGCACACATGCACACATGCAAAGGTGCACACACGCACACATGCACACATGCACAGGTGACAGGTGCACACATGCACACATGCACAGGTGCACACATACACACATGCACACATGCACAGGTGCACACATGCACAGATGCACAGATGCACACATGCACACATGCACAGGTGCACACATGCACAGGTGCACAGGTGCACACATGCACAGGTACACACATGCACACATGCACACATGCACAGTTGCACACAGTTGCACACAGTTGTACACTACTCAGTATGCGAGATATCAACACACAGACACACCTGCATGCATACACAGAGCACTACTCAGTGAGCCTAATATTACTATTATTATCAAGACTATTAAAGGTATTGTTAATACACACTCACCAGCATGGATAGGCTGCATTGCTGTTACACCGGAGGGACCTGCAGAAGTGAGGAAACTAATGTCAGTGGGCACAACTGTGCCATTGTTACTGAGTATGATACAGGTCAGTAGTACAACAGTCACCTTTCACAGGTCAGCTGCTGATATTGAGCATATCACACTTGCACATTAAATACTATGATGACAGCTACAAACCAAGGACACACCTCACACATGCATTAACTACCAGTGTACACAACAGTCAACTATACATATGGCATATTACCTGCACGCTCATAGTCTTGCTGCTGCGTGGCTCCAGCCTCCATCATAATGCATGTCTGCTGCTGTTGTTGTTGTTGGCAGGCTGGAGCCACTACACTCATGAGTAGTCCCTCCAGTCTGGTGAGTGGGGGATGTGTAGCCACCCCACCACCTGTGGCGACCTGTTGCCTGTGGATATCCGACGCACGCTGATGGGCATTTCTGATTAAATCACTGCAGTGATGTCGTATCTGCTCATATGTCCTATTATGCGTGCCTATGTCATTTACCCGACGGACCAGGTCTTGCCACAGTGCAGCCCTCTCCTGCTGATTCTGGCTGGTGCGGGAAAAGAGTATTGCATAATCCCACACCAGGCTCTGGTGTATCTCCTTATCCTCAGCTGCAGAGTAAGCTGGATTTCGCGGCTGAGCCATGGTCCTGAAAAAGGAAATAACATGATATCAGCAATATATGTCAACAGAATTTGGCACACATACTACACATGCTACTCAACTGTTGTGATATAACATATCTCACATATATAGCATCTGTCTGTCTATTGGTGGATACACATGTAAATGGCCAGGTATCAGTGCTCAGCCAGCAACTGTGCAACAGTACCTGGCACACTCCATACGACATACTACCAAACCCCAGCAGTCAGAACACTGATTCAGGTCCAAAGCACCTCCTCACTCTGGGGGTTTGTATCTAGGTACTGTATGGGGTACATCATCAACTACTGTGAGCTGACCACAAACTAATTGCCCTGGATATACATATCCCACTTCCACCACCAGCACAAATGACTATAGTGAATAACATTGCAAATGCAAACTTTACACTTTGTAACAGTGACATGGTATCCTTTCAGCCCAATGGGCCAGTGGAAGACACAACCCACAATGCTGACCCCTTCACAAATTATTTCTACAGACATCATGCAATCCCATATAAGACCAAGAAACTCTCCACAAAGGGAGAGCATCCTGTCTGGTGGACCCCAGCCATAGACAGATTGTATTACAAATGATGGAAGCTACTGCAAGACAGAGCATAATTCCATAAAGGGAAGGCATGTCTGATCAGCACTAGTAAGGAGCTATTTTCTCTCATACAAACATCCATGGGCAACTTTGAGAGGGAAATCAACAGGGACACTACAGATAACCACAAGGCCTTCTTCAGTTATGTTAGCAACCTGGTCAGAAACCCTCCACTATGCTCATAGTTCGTACACAACAACAAATAATTCACTGAACCCACGGATATTGGCAACATTGTGGCAGACAGGTTCAGTGCAGGTTTCCCCCCTCCCTCTCCCCCAAAATAAGACATAGTTATCCCAGCTGACTGTAACCTCCCTGTCATCACAGATGTCCAGGTGAGAGCCACCCTCAGGAAAGCAGAATACACAACATGAATGGGACCTGATGGTATCCCCGGTTGCATGCTACATGAACTCCAAGAGGAGCTAAAGACACATATAGAAGTGCTATGTAACACTAGCCTGACTACAGGATATGTACCTGTACACTGGCGCACAGCAGCAGTGGTTCCACTCCACGAAGGAGGCACCTCTACATACCAATACAATACAACACAATACAATAAATTACAATACAATACTATACAATATGCTATTGCCCCTGGGACTACAGCAGCATACTGTTCTGCTACCCTGACCATTGTGACACATGTGATGTGATGGTACCTGCTGCTGTCAAACAGTTACACAGGGTGACTCATATGGCATATTACCTATCTGACTAACATTCAGCAGGAGTATGTGTGACACGTACTCATGGGGAGTCTTGCTTCTTAACACTGTGTGGTTTATTGCAGGGTATGTCTTATCTGTGTGTAGGAACCTTTACCTACATATGTGCTCTCTATTGCAGTGGCATGGACGACACACAGCAGTCATTTAGGTTGTGGATGGTGTGAGGTGTTACTATGGTTGTTGGACATCTGTCATGGGTGTGACTTACGTATGTAAATCCGGGAGTGGTAACCTCTATGTGGGTAGTATGTGTGTACTCTGTGGTGTTGTCAGTCACTGTGCATTGGTAATGTGTTTGAGTGCATTGTCACAGTGTTGTACATGTCACTGTGTCCTTCTCCATATCTGTAGCTGTCATGTGAGGTACATGCCATGGCAGCCATTATGTGGTGTGGAGGGGTACACTGACCGACATGTCCGTAGCTGACGCACCATGTCTGCTGACACATAACATGTGCAGGTATTCCAGGAATAGTGTGCCACTGTGAATATCATTGGGGGGACTATTGTACACATTTATGACCCTGTTCACCCCTGACACATGCAGTGGTGGGCAGCCAATCACATATCTGGTGGTTACTGGTGTAGGTGATTTGAAATGGGGTATGGTACTCCAGTTTTGACACTGGTGTTCACTCCATGCCTTTGTCACCAGGCACCTGTTGCAATACATCTGTACACATGTGCCTCACTCAGAATATATATACATCTCTCTCTCTCTCTCTCTATATATATATATATATATATATATATATATATATATATATATATGTATATAGATATATGTATATGTATATATATATATATATATATATATATATATATATATATATATATATATATATATATATATATGTCTGTATACATATACACATATATATATTGATGTACATATATTGCTATAGATATGGAGAGAGGCGGGGTGAGAGGGAGGAGTGACAGAGGGGTGGGACAGGGTGTGTGTGTGAGATCGTCATATACAGTCATACCTGTAGATAGTCAGATCTGTCTGTCTATGTATATGTATCTACATATATCTATATCTGTATGTGTGTATTACATATATATGTTTGCACATATTCTATCTATCTACATCTGTCTATGTATTCCTACATCTCTCTCTATGTATGTATACATATATGCATATTATATATATATATATATATATATATATATATATATATATATATATATACATACATACATATATTGACATACATACGTATCCATATGATAGATAGGTATATCATCATGTTTGTTTACAAAACTGTATAGACACACTAACATACTGCTAAACATACATAACTGTGAAACCTACTTTGTACATTGCATTACAACCTACATTCAACCTACATTGATATGTGCACATAGATGCTCTCACATACAAATGTATGTACAGCCTTCACTGATAGTTGCTGTATGTCCCCTGCCCTTTGCACATCTTCATATACATATGGATACAGACCAATGACACATATGGAGGGTTCACAGTATGTAGACTTTTATAGTATTACTTTACATTACCTGTGTTTGTCACAGCTGCTTGTGTTGCCATCTGGTTTTGTGTCCTGCTGCTCCACTTGCCAGTTGTCAGCTTTCAGGTGGTTGTTGCTGACCAGTTTTGTTTGTGTATGTTTAATTTTTTTTCTCTGTCTCTCTCTCTTTCTCTCTCTCTCTGTCTCTCTCTGTCTCTCACTAACTCCACAGGGTGCAATGAAAGTATTGCATGTGTGGACTGGGAGTACAGCCTGCTTTTGTAGGTATCTGCATATGTCCATGTGATGGCCTCTGCACCAATTATTAGCCAGTATTTGCTAATTGCATGCAGCCAGTTGTGTACTGATTGCAGTTCTCACTGTGATTTCAGAACAGTGCTATAAAAAGGTATGTGAGATAGGCGTAGCCCTTTCAGATTTTAAGGGCAGGGACCATGCTGGTATGCTGTGGACACTGTTCTGTGAGTGTAAAGGTTAGTATCTCTTTCATATTTCCGGCTGTGTTGTAGATTAACATTTCTCCATTCATTTCTCCAGTTTCCTGTACTAAGTGTGTATGTACACTGACACCTAAGACTACTACTACTGTTAATGTGGGTGTGTGTGCTTTCCTGTGGGACATGTGGTGTAACTGGTGTATAGCAGTGGCTCTTGCACTTTGTTGCTATGGCTCCAATATTTGCCCTTTACAGTCACTACTTGTATGCCTGCTAGGTGTCTTGACTGTAGTGTGCTGCTGTGGCTTTCCTATTTTCCATGTACATTCACACCTTGGAATGCTTGCTATATCTGCTAGGGTGTTACAGCATGCAGTGTGTTCTGGCCATGGTGTGGGCCTTGACATCTATTAGGGTATTTGAGTATGCTGCTGAGCAGGCCCCAGAGACTCTCATGTGCATCTGTTATCTGCCTCATGGAATGGTACATATCAGTGGGGTACACCCATTAAATTGTCTGGTATTCTGCAGTTGTGACTGTGGGATAGCATGAGCTTATGTATTACTACACTATTTCTGCCGTGCAAGTGGTGCATACTTTCAAGACTTCATAGTTACCATTGCATGTGTTGTAACACCTTTCTGCCTACTGTTTATACATTTCACATGGAGTCTGTGGGGCATCCATGTAACTCAGTCACTGTTGCTATGTCTAGGCTCTTAACTATTCAAATATGGCAGTGTCAGACCTCTCAAGTGTACAGATATTTGCAGGTTGTCCACATTTCTGCCTCATATTTTGGTCAATATCTCATGCACAGCTCTTTCTGGCAAATCACTCTGGGCTCAAGTCAGAATATAGTGACAAACATTTAAGTTTCAGACTTCATACCCTTCCAAACATCCAACAAAATGCAGAACCTGTTACTCTCTGAACTGTCTAAGTTTGTTGTAACATTATTTGGAATGTGTCCCTGGTTTTGGCCCATTGCTCCACATATTTTATTACTTGGTCCGGATGTGTTCCTGTAACAGATTGTGGGGTATGGGCAGTGATTATCCTGCTGTGAGTATGTGTGTGGCTTGCAAGGTGCTACAGTGACATTATTACCTACTAGCTACCAACTAGCATGGCTGTTTCTGTTCACACACTACTATTATAGAAATCCACTAGATTTGACAGTAAATATACATGACATGCTTTGTGTACTACACATCCTATATTCCCTTTACATTCATTCCTACTATTACATGATATATTTATTGTAGCACAATGTTCTTATATAACAGTCATGGTTTAGTGGTAAGTCATGCAGATGACTGTTTCCAAGGTTCTGGTTTCGGGACTGACAGTGGGATTTTATTTTGCTTTTGAGCAGACTACAGGACCTGTCATTTAGAGTGACTAAGGCACTTTTAAGCAGTTGTAACCGGGTTAGCGCTGGTTTGCGCGGAGCTCCCGCATGCGCACTGGCATTCAGCTCCGCACACACCCGCTTACAACCGCTTAAAAGTGCTTACTCGTGCGCACACCCGCGCTATTTTCTTTGAATGAAATGAAAATGGGGAGACAGGAAAGTGGTGAAAAAGGGGTCGCAAAGAGGGTAAGACAGTAGGGAAACAAGCTTGGGTTTTGCAGGAGGGATGTAGGTAAGGCCCATAGCTGCCCATTTCTTCATCAGCAACAGCTGTGCATATGTTTGTAATTTGGTGTGACATTTGAAACCTTCCACCCCTGAGAGAGGTGTAAGGACAATAATACTTGTTGTAAAGCCAATTGTAATTGACAGTTTCCATGTCCAGCAGACATGTGTGTGAAATGGGCAGCTATGTATGGGGCGTAATTTTTTTGTGGGTACAGTGCCCTTTTTTTTTTTTTTCAGGTGAGAGTGGTATGTCAGGTAAAGGAAGTCGGTATAGCTGGGGAGGTAGGTTGGGTAGGTCAACAGACAAGACAAACAAGACGCATACAGGGGTGGTGTATGACACGTGTGGGGGGTTACACAATTGACGGGGACGGATGTTTAGATATCCAGAGCCCATGTGCCCACAGATGGCAACATTGGAACTGATATCCCCACCCATGGGCAGTTGCCACTGTGCCTTCACTGCCCAGGACGGGGCTGTGCTGGGGGCTGTGTAGGCTGGGCAGCAGGCATGCCCGTTAGTTGTGCCACCTGTGCATCAAGCTGGCGTAGGGGCCCAAGAACAGCTTCCTGGATCTCCCTACGCACCACAGTCTGGATGCTATGGAGGGTGAGTGGTGGTTCTCCTCCGGCCACACTTGCAGAGGGGGGGTGAGCCCCATCCCCTGCAGTGCTTCCACCCGCACGTGGCACAGGGCCACCAGAGGAGGGTCCGGCCTGGGCACTACTGCCAGGTGCACTCGCCAGCTGAGGTGGGAGAGGTGGGTCCGCTGGAACCTGCCTTCCCTGTCGTCCTATGTTTTGCATTATGTCATGACAGTTTGGGTTAGTAACATACAATACCATTCACAATTAGTTGTAACAGCATGCATTAGTATTCCCATTAACCAAACACCCAGATATTCACACCATTGAACAGCGAGCATAACACATGCATAATTTGAACAGCAATACACAGTCCAACAACATGCAGGGTTGATTGATGGCAACAGGACAAATGTCCAGGGGTGTTAATTGTGATTGCACATACCAATTTCACGTGGAATGGATTATATGTGGTTATAGGGTAGGGTGCAGAAAATATAATTAACACCTTCAAATACCAATACATATGCTGTACATTTCTAATAGCTGCAGATATATACACACTACAGTTCTACCTACAGTTTCCTATGTGATAACTACTTCAAGTTGGTGATAGGAATGTTACTGCTACATCAATATACATTTTCATTTTTATTCATACACGTTCATATCTGGCTCTGTTCAGCTACATCATCCTGCTACATTTGCTTTATATAGCTATAGACAACTGTGGATGTTTGGTATTTCAGACAATCATACTATCTGCATATTGCAGACTGAGAGCAACATATCCAGATTTTGGGATACACATTCCAGCTGCAGGAACATTTTGAACACATTTCGCAGTTTGGTTCTGCTTGTCACATTCATTTCATTCTGTACTGACTGCAGTATACTTTATTCAGGAGTTATTACTACTTTATCGGTGGATTCATAGCTCTTTCACACACTCTCTCACTTGTTTTATTTTTACAATTCAGGATGGTACTTACTTCTAGGCTTTATTGACATGTTTTAACTGTAATTATTACAATCCTTTCCAACAGTCTCACTTCTGTCATGTTTCAGTATTTCAACATGGATATATTTCACACATGTGTTTTGCACATCTTCTGCAGCTGTACTTTTCAGCCTGCTGCAGGTTGTGTACTATTACATTACAGGTGGGACATCTTTATTTCAGACTTTATTTCAGACATTTACATTTTTCTGTTTGGATTACAGACTGCAACACACTTTTGTAATCAAGCAATACTTGCAAACACTCTTACACTGTTACTTGCACATTTTATTACTTAGTGACTACACTGCACTCTTTTGCTAACTGTCATACTTTTATATTTATTTACAGTTACAGGGAGAGGATTATTGACCTGCCTGGTGGCGCAACCGCACCAGCCTATCGCCATAGGCTCTGCAGTTCGCAGAACGGACACCTGCAGCTGTAATATAAATAAAGTAATATTGGAATACACATCTCCATAATATCAGCTAGGTTAATTTCTTACATACATAATTAGATGCAACTTACTCAGTAGTGGGGCATTGGGCATTTGCCGGGCCTCCTGGATCCAAAGGTTCAGTTGGTCCTGCTTGCGTCTCTTCAGGTCCGCATGGTGGTGACAGACCTGCTCACCAGTCCTTGGAATCCCTGTGGCACTGCTAAGATCATGAGTCAACCGGTCCCACGCCTCAGCCCTATATGCTCCCCACAGGACCTGGCCCTGCATGAGTTGGGCCTCATGATTGTGGACAAGAAGCCAAACCATATTTTTGGACCCCTGAACGCCACACCTCTGTGCTCAAAAGCAACTACCCTCACCTACTCCTGACATTCTGACTGCAAGTTAGTTCTACAATCGGTTATGCTGTGTATTCCCGCCTATGGGGCTTATATATGCCGTTTTTCCCACACTTATCTGTGATTGGCCATTTTGGAATTGTATCAGCTTCACAAAACCTGCTTTGACATGCTCCTCTTTCTATTCATTCCTATACATTTGCTATTACTGCATTTCTAAGTGCAGCTGTCATGGCCTAGTGGTTCAGTACCTTGACTATGGTGCATGGTATCCTGGGTTCAAACCTGGCCACTGCTTTTTATATTTTATGACTGTCTACACAGGCTAGGAGGTGTGTCTGTGTAAAGGCAGTTTTGTTACAGCTTGCTCAATGTTGCCTGTTGGTTAGCTTGTTGGCGCGGTGCGCAGCTCCACGCAAATGGGTTACGCTGGTTTACGCTTCATTTGGCTGTCAGCACGCATATTACGCTCAGCTCAGCTAGGGGCACACAGTTTCAGCGTGTTAAACCACTGCTCACCTACGGGAACTCATTTTGCACTTGTTAAACCACTGCTCACCTTCGGGCACTCATTTTACACCTGTTAAACCACTGCTCACCTACGGGCAGATGCACTCAACTTGTTAAACTGTAGCTCAGCTATAGGCACATGTGGCATTTTTTATTATTTTGTTATCTCACATTTCTTCAAAATAAATGGCCCATTTCATTACATTTTACATAAAATATAATTTTATATGTGTACATATATGTCAGGGACTTGTTTCGTGCTTATTTCACTAAAAATAAAAATTGATGTTGTGGGGTCTCGAACCATGACTGCCTGCTTTTCAGCCGACGTCCCTACCATGATGCTATTGCTTTTTGGCTTACTTTGCATAGTTAGTTCTTATATGCTTTTCCACTTACTGCTAACTGTGGCTAAGCTACGGGCACGCCCGCGCAAACGAGCGCACTCACGGGCAAACATCTTTACAATTTTAAAAAAAATTATAACATGTTAATTTATATATTTTATGTTCATAGTCTGTGGGGTCATGTGTTGTGTTGTGTTTATTCATATATCCATGGACTCTGTCGTGGGGGTTTACTTTTGGCACTTTTACTCTTCTGGGGGCATGTCCGTTTGCAGGGCTCGGCCTACGGACACGCCCCCTACTGTCTTCCACAGACCGTGTAAGCCTTGGGTGTGATTCAGCATGCCCTCATGCATATGCATGACATGCTGACGTCACACCGTTTAACTGCAGCCTCCGTGTAAGCCTTGTAACTCTTACACGGAGGCTTTGTGAATCCTGCCCAACTGTCTCAACATATAACTCTTCTGCCCACCTATGAGTCATTTCTATGCAAAATATAAGTGCTAAAACTACTGTGGCAATGTAACGCTAGGCTTCTTAAGAATTTCGCAGATCATAAGGTATTATATACCTATGAAACTATGAACCTATAAAAGGAGTCTTTACTACAATTCTCTTTTTCATTCATCAGTGGTTCTATGTTTCATAGTTCGCTAATAGTGCAAGTGCAAACTATAAAGTACATCACTGGGGGAGGCACACAAATAGCTTACTGGTCAAACATAATCAAACAACATACAGCATATAATATGACACAGAGGTATTCAATCCCATATAGCCATAATTAAATGAAAGCATATTGCAACAGTGGCACATAACAGTTATATATATATATATATATATATATATATATATATATATATATATATATATATATATATATAGATATATATATATATATATATATATATATATATATATATATATATATTTATCTATATACGTACATATATATATATATATATATATATATATATATATGTGTGTGTGTGTGTGTGTGTGTGTGTATATATACGAAAGCCCACAATATCGAAGACCAAATCATCGAGATGAAAACATCAAAACCTCACATCAGTGAATGACCGGATCGTGGAATCCATTCCCATAGTAAGTAACCTGTTGGTCAACAAGATGGGCTTTGCCCTTTTCCCAACTGTAGTGTGATATCAGAGTTTGTATATTTTGTTAGGGAAGATATGGAAGGCACAGCCCCTCACATTGGGGGTGTGGTGGGCATAGCCCTCCACCTGGGTGGGTTGTGGATGGTATGGTTTCATTTTCTTTAGTTGTGGTATGAGTGGTTACTGACTTTGGGAATAGAGCCGATGATCCGCTCATTTGCTGAAGTGAGGCTTCGATGCTTTTGTCTCCACTGACACCAGGAACAAGGAACATACATTATACAACACTTCTGTTATGTATTAAGCATTAATCCTTAAAGTGACAAAACATAATTTTACCACTTACCCTTTAACGTTCACATAGGAATTCGATATTCTGGCACTCAATCTACTAGCTTTTTGGTAATGTGATTTTCCGACCTTATGGTGTCAGTATTTTGGTCTTTGAGATTTTGCAATTATGGTATTTAGAAGTATATATATATATATATATATATATATATATATATATATATATATATATATATATATATGTGATTGTGTGTGTGTGTGTGTGTGTGTGTGTGTGTGTAGTTTTTAAGAGCAAGGACCCAAAGGAGCAAATATTATTATTTCTTTGTTATGCTGATTGCTGGTTGCTCTCTTTGTGAACTAGTGGGAATTTGCCTTATGCCTGCTGTTGTATGATCTTGGCATATATAATTAGCAGGGGGGTTTGTGGGGTGCAGGTGGGCTTGCTCCTACTTAAAACTGATGATTTTTTTTGGTATTTTCTAATTTTATCTAAAAGGGTTGAAATTTTTTTCTTACTCTTTTGAGCATTTGCAGTTTCATGAGGTAATATATATATATATATATATATATATATATATATATACACACACACACACACACACACACACACACACACACACACACACACACACACACACACACACACACACACACACACACCAGCACCATTCAATGATGTAGTTGGTTCTGTTTATTAGAAAATCCAAATGGAATCAATCAGTGACACTGCATACTGTGGTTCGGACTGAAAAAAAAATGTATTTCTTGGTGAAACTGCAGTCTGCAGGATTGTTCATGGATTCTATTTGCATTTTGCAATAAAGAAAGCTGTCAATATCTCTAAATAGTTGTGTTTTTTTTTGGGGGGGGTTATGCATCAGCATCCTGTCAGCTATATATATATATATATATATATATATATATATATATATATATATATATATAGCATTCTTTAAGGTGATCTTCAGCTGACCCTTGGTTGCCACCAGCTCCTCTCCTCTTTTTGACCACTGGATCTGCTGGACATGCTATAACCTTCTTTGGACCCTGCATGACCCATATCTGCTGTTGGTGAGTAGTTTGAACTGGTTTTAAAGTCACATGCTTTACCCACTAATTTTTGCAATTTTGTATTTAAATGGATTTGCTCTTTTTGATAATGATGGTCTGATGAAATACCGTAGTGGCGCGAAAGAGTTTACCTTTTGTCTTTGCAATAAATGGACTGTTTCTATAACTGTGGTAGCTGGCCTTTCTTACATATATTTTTGCTAGCTGCTCATGTTTGATCAGCTTTAGCTGAGTATATTCTGCTCATCTCACTGAGTTTGAAGATACAGCATCATTTTTCTGTGAGCGAGAGTTTATTTGTGTTATGTCTCAACCTTTTCTCCTTCCTCCCTCCCTCTGTGTGTGCTTATTGAATGTGCTGGGGCAGACATTCAGTGATGACATGCTGGAATGGTGTTGTTCTTCCATGGTGACTCAGTAGGACCACAGTATTCAGCAGGGATCAAATGTGAGGTGCATGAAATTACATGTTGCTAACCCCTTCCCCCAGGTTGGCTACTACCATCCTTCCTTGTAATGCCTTCAGGTACCTGAGCTACTAGTTAAACCTGGGTCATCTCTGCCATAGTCAGGGCTTTATTTCTTTATACCATGGAACTGTCTTATAAAATAGTTAAATATACATGGCTGCATTCTTCAAAACAAGATAAGGTCTATACAGATGGTAGATGAACAAAACTCAAGTAACAGAAGATACTGGAGGTGCTGTCAAAATTAAGACTGGCAGGAATATGAAAAACAGGATGGCTCACGAACCAATTTAAAATTACATTCAGTGAATGATGAAACATGTTTGATAAAGTAATGATATTAGAACATTTCTAAGTGCGATGCAGAAATGATGAGCAATGGATGCAATAAACAAAACCTGTTTACAGCTGCATAGTCAGTAGGAAAAAACAAGAAGGTGAATATTAAATTAATTAGTATTAAACAGCAGTTGCATAAATACATTACACAGACAAATGCAAGCAGTGACAAAACCTGTATGCAGCTTACAACATCTGAACAGGAAAGGAGTAAATGTAGAAAATGGAAGCCAGCAAAGATACATTCATTTAGAAATATCACATAAGTTATAACCTTGAAAACAATACCCCTTAAAAATTGACATACACACAGCTCATGATTAATAATAATGCATACCTCACACCTACAATACTCAACAAATTCAACACAGCTAAATCACCATTCTGTTTACACTGTAAGAATCAGGAGGCAGATTTAATCCATGTCGTTTGGAGCTGCAAATGTGTGTATAAATTATGGAACTCCCTTAAAATACAGCTGCAAAAAATGGACTATGAAACATCAGCACTAACATGGGAATTTACTCTCCTCCATATCCCCCAACAAACATATCAGGAAACCAAACAAATACACTCATAACACTATAACACTTTTTTTTTTTACTAATGAAGCTATACATAGCATTCAGATGGTTATACCTTCTAAATATTTCTTGGGAGGGATTTAAAAAATGGCATTAAAACATCTAGCATACAAATTGGTTATTAACAAAAGAAATAAAAACTTGAAAAACCTGGAAACTTGGGAACAAACCTTTAACATCATCTTAGCATAAGTCAGCACAAAAAACACACAGAAGCACACTATAGAGGTAGCTAGGAATATACACACAGTCCCACAGGAAGAAAACACTGGACTTGTATATGTAAGAATATACGTTTTGCTCACAGAACATTGAAAATACTATTGGTAAAGCACCTATGTACATAGTGTAAATAGTTGTGTTTTCTGGCCTGCCTTTATACTGTAATGTGTACTATCTATATATGTGCCATGTTATAAGAGTTGGAATGTATGTGTTTTATATACATGAAAAATGAAAATAAAAATTATTGAAAAAAAAGAAATATCACATAAGTGATATAAAGAAAAGAATTGAAGTGAAAATGATGTTAAAGTACTGATACCCTTAAATGGTTAGAGCTATTAATCAAATCTTATTTAGGTGCATTAGAGTGTAGAGGTAAAAAAGTATACATCTGAGGTGGGCTTCCTATGGAAGATTAGAGTTTCACCAAAGGCTTTATTACATTTCCCAAATGGAAGTTAAATATTCAAAAGCAACTAAAGAAGAAATATAATATAAGAGTAGATGTGCTTTACATTAGACAGTATACAAAATCAGAAAATGAAGCATCTCTAGTGGGAGATTTAGTCTTCTAGGTACTCAGCATGCAGAGCTTAACAGATTATACAAGACAGAAGAGTAATATGATGAACAGATGCCAGTGAACCTATACTGCGAAAACTGCACTGTATCACCCGATAAAGCAGCTTATATCCCCTTACTTGAATACAGTCACTGGTGAGACAAAAGCCTTGTATCGCTCTGGTTGCCTTATAAAGTAAGATAAAGAAGATGGATAATAATTCATCGGTTGTTACTTTGTGCTCCTTTGAGACTGGATGACCTCAGAATTATGCCCCACATCTTGTGCAATAGCAGACTCATGATATCCTTTAGCTGTTCTACTCTTACCTATTAAAACAGAAAGATAATGAGAGTGTCATGAACAAACTGGCCTTCCACCCAAATACACGTTGTAGTAACAGTTGCAGGCATAAAACTGTGATATTTAGGACATTGGTAGGCAGGCAGTAGATGATAAGCTGTGCAGTGCTGACAAGGTAAATAGAACACAATGGTGAGTGCATTTACGCTGCAGTATAACAGTAAGGCATGTAGTGTGAAATGCATTGAACCATATGCTGATCAACGGGGAGCAGCAGACTGTAAGAATGGATTGAAGGCAATATATCTGCATATAAAAATGTGTACTGTTTAGTAACACAAGACATCTTTGTGTGGAGATGGCAGCTGCTGATTCTAGCCTCTAATCAGACCTCCGTTGGCCCAGAAAATTCTAAAATTCAGTGCTAAATTAAAATTCACATAATTTTGTCCTGAAACATATCTTACACTTTCTTATTACTGACTATTTTTTAAGAATAAAAAGAAAGCTAACAAACTATAATTTGTTTTGAAGCATCACCATATATGCTTATACACCACGAACACTGTAAAATTTACCGTTTATTTTTTTAATCCAACCTTGGTATTATTCATGTGAGAGTGAGTCATGGGCTCTGCAACCCTGCAATTAAATACTTGCAGTGCAACATGTACATAAGAGAGCATGAGTGAACATTACTCCATACAGACTCACCCACTGAGAGTGCTCCAGGTACTGAACTGTGTACATATTCTGCTGCAGCATTACCTTTCTGTAAAGAGTAATGAGTAATAATTAAATATAACCGTATACTAAAAGAATGTGTATCTTGGTAAAAGGTGACATCTTACTGTTACACAGATGACACTGATACGTGTGAGAGAAGCTACACTAACACAGACTTGTGAAGCGGCTTGGGCATAGTACAGCATAATCACAGCCAGACATGCACATAACGTACATGTGAGCAGTAACTCTTCCATCAGTTAGATGGCACATTATCCAGCTATTTATAACATAGTAGGATGTTACTCCGAGAACAGCAACACATGGTATACTAAGTCATAATGCCCAATGCATATTAATTTGTTACCACTCACTAAAACAAAGTATATTATTGTCGTTTGTGCAGTAAAATTAAAGATATTACCTCATCTCCAGTCATCTCTAGCTGTCCAAGGAAGAGGTTAATCTGTCTGCCATATCTTTTATGTAGTTATGTAATGTCGTATGCACCAGCTAAATGAGACGAGAAGAAGATCCCAGCAGCTACGTGCTCAAGATCCCAAGTGTTTCAGCTATTTAGATATCTGGATATTGCACAATGTAGATCAAAATGAGATTTGCCTACCGTATGTATCCTGTTGTCTGTCACTCACTCTCGGTCTCCTTCTACCTGACTAGGCAATGCCCTTATGTGATTTTATTTGAAGTGAAGGTAAGTTGGCACTTCTGAGTGTGCGACAGATCCATGTAAATCATTGTGTAATGTTACTAGAAGTGCAATTTCTTGTATGCCTAAGTATTTCTTTGTGCATTCAATACAAAAGATTGAGTGGTTCCTGACACATATACGTCAGTTGTGAACAATCAATAAGCTATGCAGGAAATTACAGAGTGCTGCCTGTTTTATAGGTTCTATACATGTATAGCACATATTATTTAACTGGATGCAGCTCTAGAAACATTGAGCTCTGGACATCTTTCCTTTTGTGATTTTAAACTTATCTGAAGAAGTTCTTTACTGTTACATGAACAAAAGCGCTCATTTGTGAATAATAAAATGTTTTTACAAGAGCCTTGCAGCTTCTCCTTCTGGCAGCTAATGTAGTTTATGTTTTACAAGTTTGATTTTTGTCTCTGCTGCTTTGGATTGCTACTCAGCTCAGTTTTGAAGTAAACTGTTTCTATAATTTCTCAGGTATCTAAACATGCTTTTGAAGAGTGTGTATGATTGTGCAGATACCATGTCAAGGGCCACTGCTACTGCTATAGTACAGAGAAGATGTTCTTGCGTATGTAACCAAATGTTTGCTGGTGAGCGAACGTCTGAAGTCTTGGATTCAGTATTAGATAAAGATGGCTGGAGGCTAACAATAAAAACAGGGTTATTTTAAGAAAGAAGGGACAGACTGAAATACAGAATGACTATGCCAGCATTCTGTGATGGGTTTCATTTTCCCAGCTAGTATCTCTGTAAATCTTTTCCAAAAACTGACCCTCAAAATTTAATTCTGGCAAAAGATGCCCCAGGATTCACGAAGCCTCCGTGTAAGAGTTATAACTCTTACACGGAGGCTGCAGTTAAATGGAGTGATGTCAGCATGCTCTGCATATTCATGAGAGCATGCTGAATCACACCTAAGTCCAACACGGTCCGTGTAAGACAGTAGGGGGCGTGTCCGTAGGCTGAGCCCTGCAAGCGGACACGCCCCCAGAAGTGTAAAAGTGCCCAAAGTAGACACCCACAACAGAGTCCACGGAAATGCGAATAAACACAACACAACACATGCCCCTACAGACTATAAACATAAAAGAAATATAAATGAACATGTCATATTTTTTTTTTAAATTGTAAAGATGTTTAACCGTGAGTGCGCTCGTTGTGGCGTGCCCGTAGCGCAGCTACAGTTAGCAGTCAGTGGGAAAGCATATAAGAACTAAATATGCAAAATAAGCCAGGAAGCAATAGCATAGCGGTAGAGATGTTGGCTGAAGAGCAGGCATTCATGGTTCGAGCCCCCACAACACCAATTTTTTTTTTTCAAAATAAGCAGGAAACGAGTTCCTGACAAATATGTACACATAAAACCCCAATATATGT
The DNA here is from genome assembly GCF_019279795.1 of Protopterus annectens. Lineage (NCBI taxonomy): Eukaryota > Metazoa > Chordata > Ceratodontiformes > Protopteridae > Protopterus > Protopterus annectens. Next base: position 155,609,679 of record NC_056731.1, read on the forward strand.
AAAATATAATGAAATAGCCCATTTATATTGAAGAAATGTGAGGTAACAAATGAATAAAAAATGCCAGATGTGCCCATAGCTGAGCTACAGTTTAACAGGGTGAGTGTATGTGCCCGTAGATAAGCAGTGGTTTAACTGGTGCAAAATGAGTGCCCATAGATGAGCAGTGGTTTAACACGCTAAATATATGTGCCCCTAACTGAGCTGAGCGTAATATGCGTGCCGATAGCCAAATGAGGCTTAAACCAGCGTACCCCGTTTGCGCGGAGCTGCGCACCGCGCAAACAAGCTAACCGACGGGCAACGTTGAGCAAGCCGTATCAAAACTGCCTTTACACAGACACACCCCTCAGCATGTCTAGACAGTCATGAAAAATGAAAAGCAGTGGCCAGGTTCGAACCCAGGACACTATACACCCTAGTCAAGGTACAGAACCACTAAGCCATGACAGCAGTACCTAAAAATGCAATAATAGCTCATATATAGGAATGAATACAAACTAGAGCATGACAATGCAGGTTTACTGAAGTTGATACAATTCCAAAATGGCCAATCACAGATATGTGCAGGAAAAACGGACTATATAAGCCCCATAGGCGGGAATACACAGCATAAACGATTGTAGAACAGACCTGCAGGCAGAATGTCAGGAGTAGGAGAGGGTAGTCGCTTTCGAGCGCAGAGGTGGGGTGTTGAGGAGTCCAGGTACATGGCCTGGCTCTTAGTCCACAATCATGAGGCCCAACTCATGCAGGGCCAGGTCCTCTGGGGAGCGTACAGGGCTGAGGCGTGGGACCGGTTGGCTCATGAACTCACCAGTGCCACAGGGATTCCAAGGACAGGTGAGCAGGTCCGTCACCACCATGCGGACCTGAAGAGACGCAAGCAGGACCAACTGAACCTTTGGATCCAGGAGGCCCGGCAAACACCCAACGCCCCACCACTGAGTAAGTAACATTTAATTATGTATGTAAAAAGTTAAACTAGCTGATATTATGGAGATGTGTATTCCAACATTACTTCATTTATATTACAGCTGCAGGTGTCCGTTCTGCGAACCGCAGAGCCTATGGCGATAGGCTGGTGTGGTTGCGCCACCAGGCAGGTCAGTAATCCACTACCAGTAACTGTAAAGAAATATCAAAGTATGACAGTCAGCATAAGAGTGCAGTGTAGTCAGTAAGGAATAAAATCTGCAAGTAACAGTGTGAAAGTGTATGAAAGTATTGCTTGATCACAATAGTTTGCAGCCTGTAAGTGTAAGCTAAACATGAAACTATGCTGAAATATATCCTGAAATAAAAATGCCCTGCCTGTAAGAAAATAGTACACAACCTGCAGCAGGCTGAAAAGTATAGCTGCAGAAGATGATAAATCACATGTGTGAAATATATCCCTGTGGAAATACTGAAACATGACAGAAGTGAGACTGCTGGAAAGGATTGTAATAACTACTGTTAAAACATGTCAATAAAGCCTAGATGTACCATCCTGAATAGTAAAATGAAAGCAAGTGAGAGAGTGTGAGAAAGTGCCATGAATCCAGCAATACAGTAGTAATAACCCCTGAATAAAGTATACTGCAGTCAAGACAGAATGAAATGCATGTGAGATTCAAAACCAAACAGCTAAATCTGTTCAAAGTGTTGCTGCATCTGGAATGTGTATCCCAAAATCAGGATATGTTGCTCTCAGTCTGCAATATGCAGATAGGATGTTTGTCTGATATACCATACATCCACACTTGTCTACAGCCATATAAAGCAAATGTACCCTAGATGTAGCTGAACAAAGCTAGATATGAATGTGTATGAAGAACCATAGAATGTATATTGATGTTGCATTAACAGTCCTATCACCAAGTTGAAATAGTTAACATATAGGAAACTGTAGTTAGAACAGTAGTGTGTATATAACTGTAGCTATTAGAAATGTACAGCATATGTATTGTTATCCGAAGGTGTTAATATTACTTTTTTCACCCCAACCTATAACTACATATAACCCATTCCACATGAAAGTGGTATGTGCAATCACAATTAACACCCCTGGACGTTTGTCCTGTTGGGTCATATATATTTGCATGTCTGTTGATGCATCTGCCCTGTTCATACATCCACACCTGATGGCCTGTTGCCATCAATTAACCCTGCATGTTGTTGGACTGTGTATTTCTGTTCAAATTATGCATGCGTTAGGCACGCTGTTCAATGGTGTGAATATCTGGGTGTTTGGTTAATGGGAATACTAATGCATGCTGTTACAACTAATTGTGAATGGTATTATATGTCACTAACCCAAACTGTCATGACATAATGCAAAACATAGAACGACAGGGAAGGCGGGTTCCAGCGGACCCACCTCTCCCACCTCAGCTGGCGAGTGCACCTGGCACTAGTGCCGAGTCCGGACCCTCCTCCGGTGGCCCTGTGCCACCTGCGGGTGGAAGCGCTGCAGGGGATGGGGCTCGCCCCTCTGCAAGTGTGGCGGAGGAGATCCACCACTCACCCTCCGTAACGTCCGGACTGTGGTGCGTAGGGAGATTCGGGACTCTGTCCTTGAGCCCCTACGCCAGCTCGAGGCATGGGTGGCGCAACTAACGGGCATGCCCGTTGCCCTGCCTACACAGCCCCCAGCACAGCCCCGTCCTGGGCAGTGAAGGAACAGTGGCAACTGCCTATGGGTGGGGATATCAGTTCCACTATTGCCATCTGTGGGCTCATGGGCTCTGGATATCCAAACCTCCGTCCCCGTCAATTGTGTAACCCCCCCCACACGTGTCATACACCGTCCCTGTATGCGTCTTGTTTGTCTTGTCTGTTAACCTACCCAACCTACCTCCCCAGCTGTACCGACTACCTTCACCTGACATACCACTCTCACCTGAAAAAATAAAAAAAAAAAGGGCACTCTGTACCCACAAAAAAATTACGCCCCATACATAGCTGCCCATTCTGCACACATGTCTACTGGACATGGAACCTATCAATTCCAATTGGCTGTACAACAAGTATTATTGTTGTCCTGACACCTCTCTCAGGGGTGGAAGGTTTCAAATGTCACACCAAATTACATACATATGCACAGCTGTTGCTGATGAAGAAATGGGCAGCTATGGGCCTTACCTACATCCCTCCTGCACATCCCAAGCTTGTTTCCCTACTGTCTTACCCTCTTTGTGACCCCTTTTTCACCACTTTCCTGTCTCCCCATTTTTCTTTTCTTTCAAGGAAAATAGCGCGGGTGTGCGCAAGAGTAAGCACGTTTAAGTGGTTGTAAGCGGGTGTGCGTGGAGCTAACCGCCAGTGCGCATGCGTGAGCTCCGCGCAAACCAGCGCTAGCCCGGTTACAACTGCTTAAAAGTGCCTTAGTTACTTTGATTGACAGGTCCTGTACTCAGTTCAAAAGAAAAATAAAATCCCACTGTGAATCCCGAACCCAGGACCTTGGCAACTGTAGTCTGCATGACTTACCACTAAGCCATGACTCTTATATAAGAACATTGTGCTAAAGTAAATATATCATGTAACAGTAGGAATGAATGTATAGGGAATATAGATGTGTAGTACACAAAGCATGACATTTAGAATTACAAACAAAACTGGCGGATTTCCATAATAGTAATGTGTGAACAGAAACAGCCATGCTAGTTGGAAGCTAGTAGGTAATACTGTCACCATAGCACCTTGCAAGACACACACATACTCACAGCAGGATAAGCACTGCCCATACCCCACAACCTCTTACAGGAACACATCCGGACCAAGTAATAAAATATGTGGAGCAAAGGCCCAAAACCAGGGACACATTACAAATAAAGTTACAACAAACGCAGACAGTTCAGAAAGTAACAGGGTCTACACTTTGTGGGATGTTTGGAAGGGTATGCAGTCTGGAACTTGAATGTTTGTCACCATATTCTGACTTGAGCCCAGAGTGACTTGCCAGATAAAGGTGTGCATGAGATATTGACCAAATTATGAGGCAGAAATGTGGACAGCCTGCAAATATCTGTACACATGACGGGTCCAACACCACCATATTTGAATAGTTAAGAGCCTAGACATAGCAACAGTGAATGTCTTACAGGGATGCCCCACAGACCCCATGTGAAATGTAAAAACAGTAGGCAGAAAGGTGTAACACATGCAATGGTAACTATGGAGTCCGGAAAGTATTCACCACTTGCATGGCAGAAAAAGTGTAGTAATACATATGTTCATGCTAACCCACAGTCACAACTGCAGCATACCAGACATTTTAATGGGTGTACCCCACTGATATGTACCATTCCATGAGGCACATAACTGATGAACCTGAAAGTCTCTGGGGCCTGCTCAGCAAGCATACTCAAATACCCTAATAGATGTCAAGGCCCACACCATGGCCAGACCACACTGCATGCTGTAACACCCTAGCAGATATAGCAAGCATTCCAAGGTGTGAATGTACATGGAAAATAGGAAAGCTACAGCAGCACACTACAGTCAAGACACCTAGCAGGCATACAAGTAGTGACTGTAAAGGGCAACTATTGAAGCCTTAGCAACAGAGTGCAAGCAAAAGTGAAAGGAAAGCACACACACACACACACATTAACAGTAGTAGTAGTTGTAGTTGTCAGTGTACATACACAGTTAGTACAGGAAACCGGAGAAATGAATGGAGGAATGTTAATCTACAACACACCTGAAAATATGAGAGAGATACCAACCTTTACACTCACAGAACATTGTCCACAGCATAACAGCATGGTCCCTGCCCTTAACATCTGAAAGGGCTACGCCTATCTCACACACATTTTTATAGCACTGTTCTGAAATCACAGTGAGAACTGCAATCAGTACACAACTGGCTGCATGCAATTAGCAAATGCTGGCTAACAATTGATGCAGAGGCCATCACATGGGCATATGCAGATACCTACAAAAGTATGCTGTACTCCATGTCCACGCATGCAATACTTTCATTGCACCCTGAGAAGGACGTGAGAGACAGACAGAGACAGAGAGAGAGAGAGAGAGAGACAGAGACAGAGAAAACTGCAATTAAGCAGACAGAAACAAATTGTTCAGCAACAGCTACCTGAAAGCTGACAACTGGGAAGTGGAGCAGCAGGACAGAGAACCAGACAGCAGCACAAGCAGCTGTGACAAACACAGGTAATGTAAAGTAATACTATAAAGGTCTACATACTGTGAACCCTCCATATGTGTCATTGGTCTGTAGCCATATGTATATGAAGATGTGTAAAGGGCAGGAGACATACATCAACTATCAGTGAAGGCTGTACATACATTTGTATGTGAGAGCATCTATGTGCACATATCAATGTTGTCTGATTGTAGGTTGTAGTGCCATGTACAAATTAGGTTACACAGTTATGTATGTTTAGCAGTATGTTAGTGTGTGTATACAGTATGGTAGAGAAATATGTTGATATACCTGTCTAACATATGGATATGTATGTATGTCAACATATGTATGTGTATATATATATATATATATATATATATATGTATATATATATATATATATATATATATATATATATATATATATATATGATATGCATATATGTATACATTCATAGAGAGAGAGATGTAGGAATACATAGACAGATGTAGATAGAATATTGTACCAACATATCTATGTAATGCACACATGCAGATATAGATATATGTAGATACATATACATACACAGACTGAGCTGACTACCCACAGGTATGATTGTATATGATGACCTGCAACACAGCCTGTCCCACCCCTCTGTCACTCACACCCGATCTGTGCCCCCCCTCCACATCTATAGCAATATATGTACATCAATATATATATATGTGTATATGTATACGGACATATATATATATATATATATATATATATATATATATATATATATATATATATATATATATATATACATATAGATATATCTATATACATATATATATATATATATATATATATATATATATATATATATATATATATATAGAGAGAGAGAGAGAGAGATGTATATAAAGTCTGAGTGAGGCACATGTGTACAGATGTATTGCAACAGGTGCCTGGTGACAAAGGCATGGAGTGAACACCAGTGACAAATCCTGAGTACCATACCACATTCCAGATCACCTACACCAGTAACCACCAGATATGTGATTGGCCGCCCACCACTGCATGTGTCAGGGGTGAGCAGGGTCAGAAATGTGTACAATAGTGGCCCCAATGATAGTCACAGTGACACACTATCCCTGGAATACCTGCACATGGTATGTGTCCGCGGACATGGTGAGTCAGGTATGGACATGTAGGTCGGTGTACCCCCCACACCACATAATGGATGCCATGGTATGGACCTCACATGACAGCTACAGATATGGAGAAGGACACAGTGACATGTACAACACTGTGACAATGCACTCAAACACATTACCAATGCACAGTGACTGACAACACCACCGAGTACACATATGCTACCCACATAGAGGTTACCACTCCCAGATTTACATATGGAGGTCGCACCCATGACAGATGTCCAACAACCATAGTAACACCTCCCACCATCCACAACCTAAATGTCTGCTGTGTGTCGTCCGTGCCACTGCAATAGTGTGCACATGTGGAGGTAAGAGTTCCTACCCACAGATAAGACACACCCTGCAATAAACCACACAGTGTTAAGAAGCAAGACTCCCCATGAGTACATGTCACACATACCCCTGCTGAATGTTAGTCAGATAGGTAATATGCCATATGAGTCACCCTGTGTAACTGTGTGACGGCAGCAGGTACCATCACACCACATGTGTCACAATGGTCAGGGTAGCAGAACAGTACGCTGCTGTAGACACAGGGGCAATAGCATATTGTATAGTATTGTATTGTAATGTAATGTATTGTGTTGTATTGTATTGGTATGGTGAGGTGCCTCCTTCATGGAGTGGAACCACTGCTGCTGTGCGCCAGTGTACAGGTACATATCCTGTAGTCAGGCTAGTGTTACATAGCACTTCTATATGTGTGTTTAGCTCCTGTCAGAGGTTATGTAGCATGCAACTGGGGATACCATCAGGTCCCATCCATGTTGTGTATTCTGCTGTCCTGCGGGTGTCTCTCACCTGGACATCTGTGATGACGGAGAGGTTACAGTCAGCTGGGATAACAATGCCTTATTACAGGGGAGAGGGCAGGGTGACACCTGCACTGAACCTGTCTGCCACAATGTTGTCAATATCTGTGGTGTCAGTGAAATATTTGTTGTGTACTACCTATGGGCATAGAGGATGGCTCCTGACCAGGTTGCTAACATAACTGAAGAAGGCCTCCTGGTCATCTGTAGTGTCACTCTTGATTTCCCTCTCAACGTTGCCCATGTAGTCAGTATGATGGGAAATAGATCCTTACCAGTGCTGCTCAGACATGCCCTCCCTTTAGTGAATGATGCTCTGTCTTGCAGTAGCTTCCATCTTCTGTAATACAATCTGTCTATGGCTGGGGTCCACCAGACAGGATGCTGTCCCTTTGTGGAGAGTGTCTTGGTCATATATGGGATTGCATGATCCATGCATTCTCGGAGATGTCTGTAGAAAGCAATTGTGTTGGGGTCAGCATTGTGGGTTGTATCTGCCACTGGCCCAGTGGGCTGTAAGGATACCATATCACTGTTACAAAGTGTAAAGTTTGTATCTGTAATGTTATGCACTATAGTCGTCTGTGCTGGTGGTGGAGGTGGGATATGTATATCCAGGGCAATCAGTGTGTGGTCAGCTCACAGTAGTTGCCGATGTAGGCCATACAGTACCTAGATACAAACCCCCAGAGTGAGGAGGTGCTTCTGACCTGAATCGGTGTTCTGACTGCTGGGGTTTGGTAGTATGTTGTATGGAGTCTGCCAGGTACTGTTGCACAGTTGCTGGCCGAGCACTGATACCTGGCCATCTACATGTGTATCCACCAATAGACAGACAGATGCTACATATGTGAGATATGTTGTATCATAACAGTCGAGTAGCATGTGTAGTATGTGTGCCAAATTCTGCTGACATATATTGCTGATACCAGGTTATTTTCTTTCTCAGGTACATGCCCCACCCACGGAACCCCACCTACTCCACAGCTGAGGATGAGGAGATACACCAGAGCCTGGTGCGGGACTATGCAATACTCTTTTCCCGCACCAGCCAGAATCAGCAGGAGAGGGCTGCACTGTGGCAAGACCTTGTCCGTTGGGTAAATGACATAGGCACGCATAATAGGACATATGAGCAGGTACGACATCACTGCAGTGATTTAATCAGACATGTCCATCAGCGTGCGTCAGATATCCACAGGCAACAGGTCGCCACAGGTGGTGGGGTGGCTACACATCCCCCACTCACCAGACTGGAGGGACTACTCCTGAGTGTAGTAGCTCTAGTCCACCAGCAACAACAAAAGCAGCAGACATGCAGCATGATGGAGGCTGGAGCCACACAGCAGCAAGACAGTGAACGTGCAGGTAATATGTCATATGTATAGTTGACTATTGTGTACTCTGGTACTTAATGCATGTGTGAGGTGTGTCCTTGGTTTGTAGCTGTCACCATAGTATTTAATGTGCAAGTGTGATATCCTCAATATTAGCTGCTGACCTGTGAAAGGCGACTGTTGTACTCCTGACCTGTATCATACTCAGTAACAATGGCACAGTTGTGCCCACTGACATTAGTTTCTTCATGTCTGCAGGACCCTCTGGTATAATAGCAATGCAGCCTATCCATGCTGGTGAGTGTGTATTAACAATTCCTGTAATAGTGTTGATAGTAATAGTACTATTTGGTTCACTTAGTAGTGCTCTTTGTATGCATATAGGTGTGTCTGCGTCTGTGCGTTGATATCACGCATACTGAGTACTGTACAATTGTGTGAAACTGTGCGCATGTGTGCATGTGTGCATGTGTGCACCTGTGCATGTGTGCATGTGTGCATGCGTGCATGTGTGCACCTGTGCAGGTGTGCATGTGTGCATGTGTGCATGTGTGCATGCGTGCACACGTGTGCACGTGTGCATGTGTGCATGCACGTGTGCACGTGTGCACGTGTGCATGTGTGCATGTGTGCAGGTGTGCAGGTGTGCATGTGTGCATGTGTGCATGTGTGCAGGTGTGCATGTGTGCACCTGTGCATGTGTGCATCGCTGGTAATGTGTAGACATTGTTAACTGTGTTTCCTGTTTCCGTCCCACAGGTTCTGTTGCTGCTCTGGTGTCATGTAGCAGGGAACCTGAGTCAGGTGCCGTGGGTACTGATAATGATGACATCGGTGTAATGGCACAGGAAGGTATGCCAGGGTTCGCCATTGGTCAGCCGATTGACAGTACACAGCTGTCGACCCCATCAATGCGCACAGTTATCCTGCCAATACACCCCTTGTCACCACAGTCCCTAGGTGATGGACAGCATACAGTGGGCATTGACCAGGGTAATGTGGTATCTGTGGCACATGCCTCCCCACACAGCAGCCATGGGCATGGCCCAGAGATGGTACCACACAGACAGATGTCCAGGGGTTCTCGTGGGAGCATCCATGGGCGTACTGCCCCTGTCAGACGTGCCCACAAAGGTCTTACAACCTCAGCTATGTTTCGGACTGTCATGCAGGCACAGTCACGTATGGAACGGTACACCAGACAGGGTCTGAGGGAGCTGGCAGCATGTCGCACAGCCATGACTGACAGTATGCGTGACATTGCGGCTGCCATCCGTGATTTCACCGATGTCATAGACAGACGTTGTGGGGACATATTAGACCGGTTCCACAACTACATGTCCATGAGCCAGGGCGATGGTGGGCGGTTGAGGCGTCGACGTGGCGTATGCCAGCAACAGCAGCAGCTGGCAGTCGTCGCGGATGACAACAGGGCCGCCCCGTAGTGCCAGCAGCAGCCCCAGCAATGCTGGGTCTGTGCTGTCATCAGACCGCCCCAGGAGACCACGTGCACGTGGCTCTGGCCAGGCCCGACAGGGATCTGTGTCCAGTCAACAAACACCTGCTTCTGATGACAGTACCCAGTCTGAGTTGGTACTGGATACGGTCCGTAGCACCCCTGCAAGGCACAGGTACCGTGTCCGCGGCCAGAGACACTGATCTGTATGACCTGGCAGGTACAGTCTGTGGCTGTCCACAAACACCAGTATATGGCAGCCATGAGGTGGAACTGTGTGCATCCATACACACATGCAAATTGACAACACCTAGGGCTACCGCATACATGCACACACTGCATCAAATTGCCCCACCTTCTACTGCTGTCCCTCACCAACACGCATACACATACATATCAATTGGTGGTATGGGTGGCTGACTCAGGCATACCAGGTTCACACCCTGTGCATATGATGAAACTGTGCCACCTCCTGCAATCTGTAACAACTGTGCAGGTACAGGTTAACATGTTGCTGATGCACAGGGTGACCACATAGATGTGTAGTAATAGTATCATGTTGTTAACAGTACTGTGTGCTGAATTAATTGTAGGTATATCACAGCATGCCTGATGCAGTAAGTGTGTGATTGTCATGTCCTGTTGTCTACACCCATGGTAAGTACCATAGTGTATCATCTGCACATGTTGGCATACTGGTGGTAATGATGTCAACAGAAGGCTACATACATAGGTAGCACAGGGGATAGGGTAATGAATGTAGTAATACACAATGATGGACATGTAAATTGCAAGTGGCATGTTGCCCACACTAGACTCTGCGTTGCGGATGTTTGAGGATGTTGATATGTGTGCAGTACTACACGACTGGTACAGGACACACAGGAGCACCCTAGCACTGCTTGCTCACATCCCATACCATGCTAGACAGCCCCAACACACATAACTAACTGTCACAGGAGGGAGAGTCCCCATATATGTCAGGGATACTGTGGTGGCAGGCCAGGGAGCATACATCCTACTAAGTATGGAACCACTGAGTGAAGGCTCAGTGTCTGTTATTTGACATGTGTATTACTGCAGGTATGAGCACATGCGTTTCTATCCAGTTATTGTACATCCTGACAGTACATGCATGGTCTGTACACTTGTGTGCACTGAGACTGGACCCTAGCCATCTGACCCGTGTATTTCCATGTACATGTGCATAGTGCCTCCATATTTGCAGTGTTACCTACTGGAACTGGTACAGCTTGTTTGCTGTACAATGGACTACATGCAGCCCTGTTTACTGTATCTTTGTTTGCATGCATGTTTGCTTGCAATTACCCTGGAATACTGATCACACCTGCAATGCATAGTTATAGAGCTTCTGTGGACTCCTAGTGCCATCTGCATAGCCTACTATATGTATGTTCATGTCCCACTTGACAGGTTGTCACTGTTTGTCCTGTTCACATGTACATTGCCTGTGACACAGTGCATATGACCTGCCTGGCATGTGTCCACGTGAGCAGTCATATATGCTACTGCTAACTAATCACAGGCACTACACCTTCACACATTCATCTTCTGTTGAACTACCTGCTTTGCTAGGGACGGCCTGCACCTGTCACCCCTGGCCTTTCAGATATTGGCAAAGGCTCTTGCTACCCCATTAGTGCCTATGTTAGGCAGGGCTCAAATAACAAACCCACCTTCATAGGTATCACAAGGGATAAGACACTAAGAGCAATGCTACCCAATGCCAGATGTCTAAACCTCCAGATGTATGCACCCAAAACACTCCTTGGCATGGAAAACATTGATATCTGTGCAGTAACAGATGCCTAGTTCAGGGCTACTGAGAGCACACCAGCACTACCGGGTGTAACCCGGTTGATTTCTTTGAAACAGTCACCAAGGCCATTGCCGAGGGGAAGGTGGTTCACACAGCCTACCTGGACCTTGCAAAAGCCTTCGCAACAATACCCCACTTGGGCATTCTAGGGAAGCTCACCAGCTTAAATATAAGCCCCTATGTCACTAGATGGATTGCACAGTGGCTCAAGGACAGAACCCACATGGTTAGCATTGCTGGAGCCATGCCAGACCCCATAACAGTTACGGGTTGTGTCCCACAAGGCTCAGTCCTGGGACCCTCTTGTTTGGTATATATTTATTGGAGGTACAGGCCAACACGGATGGACTGTGGCTGTCCAAATATGCAGATGACTGCAAACTGGCCACCATAATCGACTCTCTAGCTGACACAAGCATCTTCCAAAGGGGCATCATAGCAACAGACAACTTGTGCCAGAGCCATGGCCGTCTGCTGAACAGTGTTTAGAAGGGGAATGAGCATCCTGTAGTCTGTTCACCTAGTTGCCAAAAGGGACATTGTCCTCACACACACTAAGCCCCCTCAGCCAAAAACACACACTTGCCAATTGCAGGATTCAAACCCCTACCTGACTATGTTATGACACTTGAGACGGACACATTAGCAGAGCATGCTATTTGCATTACTGGGAGTTTTCCTTTCCTCTGCTTTACTTATAGAGTGCTGACATCATCAGTGTTTAGAAAAGGGAATGGGCATCCTGTAGTCTGTTCACCTAGCTGCCAAAATGGACATAACCTTCACACACACTAACCCCCCTCAGACAGTCACACACACTTGTCATTCAAGGATCCAATCCCCTACCTAACTATGTTATGACACTTGAGACAGACGCATTAGCAGAGCACGCTATTCGCATTACTGGGAGTTTTCCCTTCTCCTGCTATACTTATAGAGTGCTGACATCATCAGTGTTTAGAAAAGGGAATGAGCATCCTGTAGTCTGTTCACCTAGTTGCCAAAAGGGACATTGTCCTCACACACACTAACCCCCTCAGCCAAAAACACACACTTGCCAATTGCAGGATTCAAACCCCTATCTGACTATGTTATGACACTTGAAACAGACGCATTAGTAGAGCACGCTATTTGCATTACTGGGAGTTTTTCCTTCCCCTGCTATACTTATAGAGTGCTGACATCATCAGTGTTTAGAAAAGGGAATGGGCATCCTGTAGTCTGTTCACCTAGTTGCCAAAATGGACATAACCTTCACACACACTAACCCCCCTCAGACAGTCACACACACTTGTCATTCACGGGATCCAAACCCCTACCTAACTATGTTATGACACTTGAAACAGACGCATTCGCAGAGCACGCTATTCGCATTACTGGGAGTTTTTTCTTCTCCTGCTATACTTATAGAGTGCTGACATCATCAGTGTTTAGAAAAGGGAATGAGCATCCTGTAGTCTATTCACCTAGTTGCCAAAAGGGACATTGTCCTCACACACACTAACCCCTCTCAGCCAATAACACACACTTGCCAATTGCAGGATTCAAACCCCTATCTGACTATGTTATGACACTTGAGATGGACGCATTAGCGAAGCACGCTATTTGTATTATTGGGAGTTTTTTCATCCCCTGCTATACTTATAGAATGCTGACATCATCAGTGTTTAGAAAAGGGAATGGGCATCCTGTAGTCTGTTCACCTAGTTGCCAAAATGGATATAACCTTCACACACATTAACGCCCCTCAGACAATCACAGACACTTGTCATTCACAGGATTCAAACCCCTATCTAACTATGTTATGACTCTTCAGACAGACGCATTAGCAGAGCGCGCTATTCGCACTACTGGAAGGCTTATTTTCTCCTGCTGTACTTATAGGGTGCTGGCATCATCGGTGTTTAGAAAGGGAATGTGCATCCTGTAGTGTCTTATCCTATTTGCCAAAAGGGACATTTTCCTCACACACACAAACCCCTCTCAGACAAACACACACACTTGCCATTCGCAGGATTCAAACCCCTACTTAACTATGTTATGACACTTGAAACAGACGCATTAGCAGAGCGCGCTATTTGCATTACTGGGAGGCTTTGTTTCTCCTGCTGTACTTATAGGGTGCTGACATCATCGGTGTTTAGAACGGGAATGTGCATCCTGTAGTGTCTTTTCCTATTTGCCAAAAGGGACATTTCCCTCACACAGACTTACACACACACCAACCCCACTCACACACTCTGAGCATTTGAAACCCCTACTTAACTATGTTATGACACTTGAGACGGACACATTAGCAGAGCACGCTATTTGGATTACTGGGAAGTTTCTTTTCTCCTGCTGTACTTATAGGGTGCTGACATCATCTGTGTTTAGAAAGGGGAATGTGCATCCTGTGGGGAGGCAGACACCAAGCACACTATGGCTAAGCTGTCATTCCCTAGGGCAAACAGCCTAGTGTTGACCTCTACACCAATATGTTTAATTGTCAAATGCACATTATTTGTTGCTGATAGACTGTTTGCATATCTTTATTGCCATAGCATTCCCTGTTTGTATGAACAACTTGTGCATCTGTGGAAAATGTTTGCATATGGGAGGGATCCACTATATCATGTATGTCTCTGTAGTCATTTAACTGTGTGCACTGGGAAGACTGCTGTAATGTGGTTGGTTCCTGGCATAACACATAACAATACCAGATATGTGTGTCCAACTGCTAAACCGAGATTTGGCCTAAGTGTGTGAGCATGCCCAGTTCAGCCTTCCCATGGCATGTTGTCAAAGTGTGTGAGCATGCCCAGTGTGAGCATTCCATATGTTGGACTCTGCAGCCCACCACATTTGTGGATGTGTGTGAACTTCAACAACTATCACCCGTTTATGGTTGTGTGTTGTGTGTCATGTTGTGTAGTTACTGTACAACTGCTTTGTGTGTGAACACAACAGGATTATACTGTGCCTGCAGTGTTTGCATGGGATACTTTGCATACAGTTGTCAACATCCTTTCACACTGACCTAACACTGTAGTACTGTATAGTGTACTGGTAGTACTTTGACTGTGGTGGACAGTATCCTGGGCTTTACTGCTATCACTGCTTTACATTTCGATAGTGGGCACAACAGCCTGGTTAGGGGCCAGTTGTGCACATCTGACCATGTTGCATTCTGTTCAGATATGAACTACTTAAACCAGGCTTGTCCAACATTGATAGTGTATTCCACAACATAGGTGTACAATTGCAAACACTAGCGATGTGCCCTAGTCCATGTCTAATGCTAGTTGGAGAGTGTGTTTGTCCTTCAACACACATTGTAAGAGGAGTTTGCCATGACATATGTCATGGTTAGTATACTGTGCCTCTGTCTACCTGTGACATGACAGTGATACCCAGGATAAATCTACCATCTCCCGTCCACCCATCAGGATTCCTATTGAGAAAGATTGATAAGTGACTCTATGGGTAGCCTGTGCTGGGGGTTCACTCATGGGTGGGAGTGGCTTCTGTGTTATGGATCACGCAGTACAGCTTGTCCTATGTAAGTCAGTGCTGGGGTTCAGGTCTCTCATGTGCATAGCTCACTGCCATTCAGATTGTACAAGGTGCAGCATGTTTATTGATGCCAGCAACACAGGCAACACATGGCATCTGTGCAGGCTGTTTGATACTCCTGATGAGGTACTGTTGGGGACTTTACAGTTGATGGAGGTGTCTGCTGAGATACATCCCACAGGGGCTATTGTAGTCGATTGTACCGCTGATGAAGGATGACTGCAGAGCCACAATGACCTCCCCTTATCTAGATCTGACAGCCTTCATGATTAGGTGGGTATATGGTATGTTTCTGTAAACACTACAGCACATGTTTGTCCAATGCAGGATATCTATCACCCTGTGTCCCCAGGTCTCTCATTACATGTTAACTACATAATGGGTTAACACCTATGTGGTAATTGGTGGGCACTTACTGTATATCCATGGGGGTTGACTATACACGTTTCTGCACTTAGCTTGCTGACATGGCTATGGCACCAGTTGTCTGTTTCTATGTGGCCCTTTTGTGGGATGCTTGTGTCAGCTGGTGGATCATATGTGGTGAGCAGTTTGTAGTCCTCTGCAAACATGTTCAGACACAGTCCTTCCATGTTTGCCTGTACCTATGGGACATATATACCAGACGAGGGAGATACCAGGACAAAGCCTTGTGGGATGCCAGTTATATCTGGTTTGTAGTCTGACATGGCTGCAGCATGTCTGACCATGTCTGTTCTGTCCTTGGTCTGGTTTGCAACCCCTCTACTGACATGTGGGTTTATATTTAAGCTGGTGAGCCTATCTATACTGAACATGTAGGGTATTGTATAGAAGCCTTTGCAAGGTCCAGATACACTGTGTGGAGCACATTGCCCTCATCAATGACCTTAATGACTGTTTCAATTGAGTCAAACATGGTTAGGGGCAGGATCTGCACTTGAGAAGGCCACACTGGGTTGGGTCCGGTGTCAATAGGTCCCCAACATCTTTATGTCTGTGGTACATGCTGATCCTTTCCATAGCTGTGCAAACCGAGCTTCTCAGGATTCTGGGGTAGTACTGTTCAGTATCCATTCAGGCAACACCTTTGTTGAGAAGGACCACTGTTGTTGTACACTGCTCTTTGGGTACATATTCTGTGGTAAGGCTGACATTGAGCAGTAGTGTGGTTTGGCATTCCATTCATCTTGGAGTCCATGTTGCACTAAGCCCAGGACACCATCTCATACCATTGCTGCTGTGTGTTTTGCTTTGTAGATGTTGGCTGTTACCTCAGCATCTGCAATGTCAGGGGGCCAGCAGTCTGCTGGGATAGATATTCTGCATTCGGGGGGGGCTTGCACTGCACCTGTCAGGATGTATGTTGGCAATATGTGTGTGTGTTTGTGATATTTGTGTGATTCAGGGCATATCTGTGAATTCCCAACATGGTTCCTACCATCAGTTGTGTAAGCCTTGGGATTATCCTTAGTGTCCTGTACAATTTGTATCTACATAGGTTCATAGGTTCATACTAGGCTATCCACCCTGGGCATTTGTTAGCCTAGCCAGAGTGTGTGTGGCTTTTGACACCTTGCTATGTGAATATTATGGCCATTTATGATTTGCTTTGCTGTGCCTCTGTCTGGACATGACACAGTGAAGACCCCCAGTGTAACTCTACAATCATCCATCCACTTGGCAAGATTCCTGTTGAACAGTGTCAGTGAGGGGCTCTGCCTAACATGGAGTGGGATTCTGGTCCAGGGTGTGGGGAGCCTCTGGATTATGTATCTGTCCCACCGGCACATCCTATTTCATTATTTGTTGAGGTTGACATCTCTCACTCTCACAGCTCCAATGGATATGTGTTTTCTGGGGTGAAGTATGTCCATTACTCCTGTGTTGGGCATGGCCTCCTACAACAGGCATGCAATGCCTCTGTGTGGGGAGTAAGTGACTGGATTCAGCTGGGGTGTCTACAGCCAGGCAGCATATGACATATATTTGAGACACTTTATCCTCTTGGTGAGGTACCTTTGAGGTCTTTCTAACTGCTGCAGGTGTCAGGTAAGGTACATCCCATATGAGGCATTGTACTAGATTATGGGTGTTATTAGAGAAAAGTATAGGGGCACAGTGACCTCTGTTGCCGTAGATGTGACTCCTTTCCTGATATGGTGTCAAATGTAGACAGTCTTCCTAGCCACATTGGCAATGTGGGTGTCACATAACAGGTTACTGTCCACTTGTGTCCCTAGGTCCCTGGTTACTCCTTCCATACATAATGGTTTACCACCTATGTGGTAATTTGTGGTACCTTGTTTGGTATTTGGTGGGACATTCATACTGTCCAGTGTCTTCAGGAGGGTTGGGTGGGGTTATTGTGTGTGAGAGTGCGGTCTGTAGCATGCTAGAAACTGCACAGCAGTCTTGCCTACAGTTAGTTGCACATGGGTGAACTCCACTGCCTTGTGCATTGTCAGTTACCTGGACGTATGGGTGTCTGTGCTGCCTATGGATACTCACCCTCCTTTTATGTTTTGTTCCAGGTTTTGGGGCCATGACACATGGTACGTGGTATAACCTGGTAGTGCTGGTGTGCTGTCAGGAGGCTTGCAGCAGGTTTCTGTCACTGCACAGACATCGATGTTCTCCATTCTGGGGATGGCCTCGGGAGCATGCATATTGGGGTGTACACATCTGGCATTGGTCAGCATTTCCCTTATGTTTCTTCCCACTTATGTTTTCTAGGGTGGTGGGTCAGTCTTTTCAGCCTTGCCTACAAAAGGCTCTATGGAGGTGGCAAAGGCCTTATCCAATATTCAGACGCCCAGGGGTAACAGGTGCAGGCTATCCCAAGGACAGCTATGTGGCTTGTCAAGCATGACATCCCAAGCAGACAGACATTGGATCCCCTTGGAATGACACCAGTAAGTGTGCCACTTGCTATGACTGATCATTCTGTGTTTGTACTGTGGCATTATTCTTGGTAAGGGTAGGATGCTGCGAACGGTGAGTGTCATACCGGCCTGGACTACATAATCAGATAGCTCATCTGTGTCTCTTTACATGTAGTCTAGTGCGGTACATCTCAGGTCATTCACACCAGCATGGACTATGACTGCATCATATTTCTACTTGCTTTGGAGTGACCTACATATTTCTGTTATGTGGCATATTGTGGCAGCCTACAGGCAGCTTACTGTACCCTTTCCCTTGTTCAGTCTGGTGTGCGGGACAGCAGTGTGTCTGACTATGGAGTCACCTATTACAACTGTATCAGGTATGTTGTTTCTCCTTCTGACCTGTGACTGTTTGGCACACCAGCTTTGTGTGCTATGTGTTGCATGTGCTATGTTTGGAGGCTGTTTGATTGGGTGTCTGCTTTAGAGGCCTCTGTTGGTGTGCTGTGTTTGTGATTTCTGCCTCCGGGAATGTTTTTCTGTGTTTATGTGTTTGGTTTGCAGTTGTGATAGGTCTATGTGGGAATGTGTTTGTGGTGTGTGTGGTTACCTTCTCCTACTGACTTGTTTTGGGAGTACTGGGTTGAGGGAGCTCAGCCTCCAGTTTGGATGGATGGTTGCATCTCTCACATATATTTGTATTTCTTGGGTGGAGTTGGGGGTTGTCTGTGTACTTGGGGCAGGTGTAACATTGCCTCAGGATTCACAGATTTCACTTGTTGTGGCTGGCCTTAGTGGATTGCATGTGTGGACAGATTTTATTGCCATACTACTGATCAGTAATTACTTCATTGTTCATGTTTGCTCTATCATGTAGTAGCTTCCTCATTCTCTTGCATGTTTTGGTTATGGCTGGTGTCCACCATGCCAAATTTAGGCACTGTGTCTTGTTTTAATTTAGGACTGCATAATCCAAGCATTCCTGGCAGTGTTCATGGAATATCTGTATTACAGGTTCTGAGGTGTGGCCCATATTTTGCACCTGCGCGGGACCTTTAATGGATTCCACATCAGTTTGGAGGAGTGCAAATATTGCTTAGCACATGTTTTCCACTGTGGCTTTCCGGCCAGGGACTGTGGTCAGGATTTGTATATCCAGTGTGATTACTCTATGGTCTGGTTTTACCAGTGAGCAATACACTTCTCATCTTGACATCCCGTACCCATGTTGCTGATTATCACATCCAGTATGCTTACCCCTCTTGTGGGAGTGGTACATTGTTCCTGGGCCTTTTGGTTTGTGGATTCTATGAACTTTTGTCCTACACTGTTGGAGCTGGTATAATGCTCCCAGTCTATGTTTGGGTATTTGCAGTCACCCAATATAATGTGGTTTGGAGGACTTGATATATTCATGTATTCCAGCATAGGCCGGATGCAGTTCCTGGTGTTGGGGCAGTAGTCTGTAGCAGGCTATAAACTGGGGGGCAGTTTTAGCCACTGTTACTTGAGCATGGCTAGTCCATGCTGCTTTTTGTGGTGGTACCAACATGGGGGTGTGGTTATCCTTGACAATTCTTGCTAGTCACCCTCCTTTTGTAGCTTGTTCCAAGTTTTGAGGCTGTACAGCACAGTATGAGGTGTAACCTGGTAGTGTTAGGGTGCTGTTGTGAGCCTTGCCTCAGTTTTCTGTTACAGCACAGTTATCAACATTCTCCATACTGGGTGAGTTTAGACTGCATGCATCTTGCTGTTTCAACTTATCCCTTATCTTATTCTTATCCCTTCTGGTACCTATGGAGATAGGTTTGTGTTTTGAGCCTTACCTATTCAGGGCACACTGTGCGTGACAACAGCCTTTGCCAGTATCCATACGGCCTGCACTGATAGGTGCATGCCAGTCCTAGCAGGTGGTGCATCATGTCATGCTCAGCATGTCATCCCAGACTGGCACACATTGGGTCCCCTTTGACTAACTGCGATACTTCAGTCAATTGTTGCACTTGATCATCTCATTGTCATGTTGTGGCATGCTGCTTGGTGAGGGTAGGATGTTAGTCAGGGTCCTCAGGTGTGCATATAGTACTTGGTGTTACATTACTTAACACATAGCATTCATGCCTCAGGTGGTGCTGCAGGGCTGCCTCTGTCGGATGCGCATATTACACTTCCCTGTACATGTTTGAGAGCAGGTTGTGTCACGTTAGGCATCCCTGTTATTATATGAGTGAGTCAGAGAGGGGTATCATTCCCAAGGTTCCTACTGAGCCAATGTATGTGCTATGCGTTGCCTCTTTGCCAAGGCCAGGGCATACTGGGCACGCCTCCTTCTGCCTACTGGGGCAGGCTCAGGTTGTTTCTCCTCCAAGTCACGCTGTGCCTGTGATGGCCTTGGCAATGGTGGGGGGCTGTTTGGCCCAGCCCTATGCTGGTCCTGCTGCAGCTGTTTTCGCAAGATCATATTATGTAGCATAGCACATACCATGACAATTTGGGTACATGTAGTTGTTGTGTACTGCAAGGCTCCACCAGATGTGTCCAGACACTGGAACCGTGACTTGAGCAGCCCAAACACACGCTCTATTACATTACGTGTTTGTGCGTGTGCCTCATTATGGCGTTCCTGTTCAGGTGTGTGTGCGTTTCTGATGGGTGTCATCAGCCACAGCTCCAGTGCATAACCTGCATCCCCCACTAGGTGTCCGTGCGGGATGTCCCCATTGGCAAATGTCTGGTACAGCTGCGTCAAATGCCAGATGTGGGAATCGTGGTAGCTCCCAGGACAGCCAGCACACACATTCATTATTATGCCCTGGGCATCACACATGACCTGGCAGTTGATGGAGGGGAAGCCCTTGCGGTTGATGTATGCCCTACCCCACTCACCGGCTGGTGCTTTGATGCATATGCGCGTGCAGTCTATTGCACCCACTACCTCAGGGTATTCTGCTATTTGCTGTAAGAGACGCATATTGCTGGCCAATACCTCACGGGCATTGGGGAAATATACATGATCACCGACATGTGCTGACATGGCATCCAGGAACTGGTGCAGTACCCTGGAAGCTGATGCCTGTGATATCCCCATCATATCGCCAGTTGGTCTCTGGAAGGTACCTGTTGCTAGTATTCTTAGGCCAACACATACCTTGGTTTCCACTGGGATGGGTTCCCCTCTGTTGGCTCTGTGTGTGAGGCGTGGCCTGCACAGCTCCACTATTTGCTGCAGGAGGTCTCTGTCCACTCTATAGCGCTCTACTATCTCCAGCTCATGTAACCCGTGGTAGGTGACCCTGGGCCTGTACACTCTTCTCCGCCTCCTCACTGTGGGTTGTCTGGCACCATCTGCATTGTCACCACCCTCAGCAAGTTGCCTATGTCTCATTATGACAGCTATGGCAGCCCCTAGCATTTCTGCTCTGCATTCAGCTTTTTCAGTTTTCACTTCTGATAACTTAACTCCTGTCTTGCAGTGTCTCTTGGGAGAAACATTCTGCACTGCTGTTTGCAGAGTTTTAAGTGCTGGGCTGGGCTAGTATTCTGCCTGTGTAATTGCCTGCATCTAATTGTTTTCACCTGCTAGCTCCAGCAGTATTCCCTGCTAACTTCCTACTACATCTGTTGCTTCCTTTTTCCTTTCTGTTTCCTCAGGGTGGAGCCGTGTGCAAACCAGCAGAAACACGCTCACAGTGGCTTACACACGCGCACACATACTTACACAGTTCAGAATCTGCTTATTCGGTTTTAAACGCGTGCACGCCCACACAAATGGTGTTAAACATCTCCCAACACGCTCCCACATGCTCAGTCTGCCTTACACGTGTGCACACTGCCTTACACGCGTGCACATTGCCTTACTCGCGCGCACACTGCCTTACTCGCGCTTCGTGGTGCGCACACGTGCGCATACATGTCCAGCAAGAAACTTTGGCGTAGGCAACAGTGTACACCTTCCATTTCTTGACTTTCTCATGTTTACGTAGTGGCACACCTCTTTCCTTGATATCTGTCTGACATCTGTCATGTAACTCTAACCTCCAATGAACTGCATCTCTTTCTACCATTCCCCCCTGTGATGTCACCTATCTCCTACTCTGTTCCTCCCCCTTATGTAACTCTTGCACTACTCAGAATGTGCTCATTTGCTATGTGACAGTGGAATTCAGTATCCTTACACTCATTTGCATCAGATTGCCTACTAATGCTTAGTTACATCTCTTAGACTCAGCTTCCCCCCTTAGCAACCACTACACGGTGGCCATGTTGGTTTTGCTCTGCTGGTCCCTGCATTGACATTCCATGTATTGCATAAAACCTACATTTGTAGGTTTAAAACCTTCGTTTTTATGTTCTATGCAGCGCAGCCCGTTTGCGCGGGGCTGCGCTGGGTTTAAACATCGGCAATCGCCGAAAAAAAATATATATATTTTTAATATATTTGCATGGGGTTACCTTGCCAATGGCCACATATCTGGCCATTGGCATGCTGCCTGTCACATATGCACCCTTTATTTGGAGCTGTCATGGCTCCATTGCCATGTTTGCAGAAACGTACTCAGTTGTCAACTGAGTACATTTCTGCAGCTAAAACGGCTCTTACACGGGCTGTTCTGGGCTTCCTGGATCGCTAATCAGCCTCATTTGCATGCTATTCAGCTGCAAATGAGGTGATTAGCTTATCCACGCCCACTCCGTGTAAGAGACGTTTTAGCTTGACTCTTACACGGACTTTGGGCTGTTCCTGGATCGCGAAGGCTGCATGGAGTCTTACACTACTCTTAGACTCCGTGCAAGCCTTCGTGAATCCGGCCCACGGTTTTAACTCCTGGGTATTAAAAGTGGTGCAGTAGGGTTTTAGATAGCAATGGATTCAAAAACATCCTTTCAGGGGAATACTTTCTTACCCTCCAAGCCAAACAGTTTTTTTTCTTCAGGTTCTTCAGTCTTTACACACCCAGGGAGTCATAGAATGATTGCCTTTAAGTCAAGGTGGCAAAGGCTTCTATTCCAGATTGTTCCTGGTAGCAAAGAAAGTGGTCTCTTAGAAACCAGTACTAGATTTTTTCATTTCTAAATATGTATGTGCAAGTTCCAAAGTTCAAAATGTTGACCTTACAGAACCTGTTACCTCTCATTCCTAACATGGGTTACTGGTAACTCTATACCTAATAGATGCTTACTACCATATTCCAATAGCTATAGGCTTCAGAGGAATTTCTAAGGTTCTCTGCTTCTCAGTGACAGTATCAGTTCTCTGCATTACCTCTTGGTTTACCTACAGCTGCAAGAATATTCACAAAATGTCTGCCCCCTAGTCATAGCTTATTGCAGACTGAATGACATTCACATTGTCACTTATTTAGACAACTTGATTATCTTTGTGGAGTATTTATTCAGATGTTAAAAGGCAATAACGTGGGCTATGTCTCTTTTGACTAAACTGAAATTCCAGATACATATTACAAAATCCTCCTTGACTTTGGCCCACTGAATTGTGTTTCTGGGATGTCTTATCTATTTCTCTCCTCAAAAGGTCTTTTTAAAACAAGACAATGTTGATCTTTACGTGGAGTTTTTCCTGAACATCTCTATTCAGTCTCAGAGTTCTGCAAAATAAATTCCCATATTATAGGGTTATTGGATTCTATAATTCTCTTTATACCTCTTGCCAGATTACAAATTTGAAAGATACAATGGTTTATGCATGTACACAGAATGTGCATTCATTGGAGTTTCAAATTCCACTTTTCGGCTTTACAAAAAGGGTACTGCATTGTTGGAGAGAAAAAAATTCAGCTGAACCCAGGTGTCTCCTTCTCTTCAATGGCCCCAAACCAATCTGCCACCACAAATATGTCAGATTTTGCTTGGGGAGTAGTTTCCAGAGTGGTAAAAGTAGAAGGCCTGTGGAATCCTTCAGACAGACCAAAGCACACAAACAAGTCATGCTCATTGAGATCCAGGCCTTGAAGTCTGTCCATCATCTTTGATCTCCAGGAACTCTTCAAGTGATTATAGACAATAACACAGTCATGTGGTATATCAACAAGCAAGGTGGTACAAGTCATGCCCCCTATGCAAGCTGAAAACAGTGACTTGGGAGTTAGCTTTTCAGTATTATTTAACATTCTAAGCATCTTACAGCCCATCAGAGCAAACCATAATAGCAGACAAGCTGAGCAGGGCCAGGACATCCTCCTGTGAATAGAAATTGATTGAGGAGATCTTCCAGGAACTGATACAATTGTGGAGAACATTATAGATAGATCTGTTTCCCTCCTTTCAAAACAAAACTAAACAATTTTGTTCCAGGCCAACCCCAGAAGAAAGATGCATTTTCATTCATTTGCAAGGAAATTTTCCCCTTTGCATTTCCACCCTTTCCACTGATATCCAGGGTAATTCTAAAGATTGAAAAGGATTCCACAAAAATAATAGAGGTAACTCCCTATCGGCCCAGACAACCATGGTTTTCTCTTCTTATAGAATTGACCAAAGACAATTTCCACAAGCTTCCTCACAGACTGGATCAACTCACACAAGACAGGTGCAGTTTAATACATCTCAATATTAATCAACTTCAGCTGACTGCCTGATTAATGATTCATTTTAATACATTTAGGCACTTATTTCATGAGGACTTACAGCATGCAGTAAAGGAGAAAATCTTCCTACTACCTTGGTAAGTGGAAGTGGTTTTCTAGCTGGTACCTAACCAATAAGCCAGGGCCCATCAGGGATTTTTGAACCACTGGTTATAAAAATTTTTGTGAGTTACTTTCCTATGGCCTTAATTATTCCCTTATAAAGGTTGAACTTTTGATCATTTCAGCATGTCTACCCAAGGCTCCTCCTCTATCTTCTCTATTTGTTGTGAAACATTTTATGAAAGGTGTTTTACGCCTCTGACCAACTTATAAACATGTTGCTCCTCATTGGAATCTCAACTATTTGCTTGAGAAATTCACTGTCACCTTTTGAACCTGCCTGTCAAGTTCATTTAAAAATCTTGACCTGGAAAACTGCACTCTTCATTGTTCTGACATCAGCAAGAACAGTATCTGAGTTGCAAACTCTCATGGTGAGTGAACCATATCTCATTTTCTAGAGGGATAGAGTCTCTTTAAGAACTAGGGTTGCCAGCTGTCTGTTTTTTGACCAGACTGTCCGGTTTTCTGACAAATTGTCCGGTTAGAAATTTAATTCAAAACCGGACACGTGAAGTCCAGGCCTTTTTTGCCACTGCCACGAATCCGATGTCAAGCGTTTCTCCCATGCCATCTTACTCTCCGAATCAGAAGTTGCTGAGTATTATACAGATCAGGGAGGTTCTGCCACAATGCACATATTCATGTCAGGCTCCTCTAAATGTAGGGCAGAAGCCAACGGTCAACCTCATTGTAAACAGTCCAATCACATTTTGCAAAGCATCCTATTACCCCACCATGTCCGTTCCATCTAGCTGGCAGGATTGAACAGAGAAAAAAAAGCTAACATGAACGGTGAGGGGCTGCTGTATGAAGGAATCTCAGTTTGGGGCATCTCTTTTCTTACTAAAAGGGTTGTATAATTGCCTTAGGTAAACGAAGCACCATGCCTTTTGACTTCAGGAGGTAAGCAGTGTCTGCATATTGTCTAACATTTTACCATTTTATTTTTGTACTACTTTTACCTTTACTTTTAGCACAAAATAAAGTGGTGGGGTCGGGTTTTATTTTAATTATAGGGAATGCAAGATTGGGGGTAGTTTAGTATTATGCTGCAGAAGTTCAAAGCATGCAGATAACTTATTTCTTTATTTAGTGTTATTCCTTTAAAACAATGACACACTGGAGGCAGTTTTGCATTTTTCTCGAGAGTTGCAAATATTTGCTAATGCCAAATAGATATGGCATCTCAGTTAGCTTAATATATTATTTTGGGAGTCTGTTTATATTACCTGGAAATAAAACCCTCGATTATTGTCGTTCTTAAACAGATGCCATATGCTGCTCGGTTAAAAAAACTCCAGCTCTACTCAGTTGCATACCGCCTACTTCGAGGCGATCTATGCCTGACATACAAAGCTATGTCAAATCCAGAATTAATGGACATGCTCCACCTCAGTAAATCTAAATCCCTTAGAGCCACACGCTCGAGGGACTTGAACCTCAGCACAGAAATAAATAGAACTTGCTGGAGGGACAGGTTCATAACCCAGAGGCTCCCTTTGCTCTGGAATAGAATTCCAGTTCATGTGAGGCAGAGCACCTCACTGAATCTCTTCAAGAAGAATCTCGATAGGTGGATGGGGGATCGTAGGTTTGTCCCAGGGATTACTCCCGTGTCACTATTAGACAGAGGCACAGTAAACTAAACCTTAAAAAGGGCACAGTATACTCAAATCAAGGGGTGGTGTAAGCCATACAAAATCGGGCTAGGCTTATAATTGCCCCAGGGCAGATAGCCTAGTATGAACCTATGAACCTATGAACCTAAGTACCCTGTATAATGACAGTACATTCATTTTGGTTGGATCTTCTTGCACATCACATAGACAGATCAGGAATGCCAACTGCTTCCGTTTTTGTTTTTAATTGATTTATCAAAAAGTGCAACAAATCGAGGAGCATAGTGGCACTTAAATGAAAGAGTGCATTGTATAGTGCCATCTATATTTATTGTTTTGTGGTATGTGGCGGGTATTGGGAAATTGTCCTCCATGAAGATAGCTTTCACTTTCAAAGGTTTACATAGTAGTTTCTCTGTTTGACAGCACAAGTGTAGGGTTCACAAAGTCAAGTTGTGGTGGTGATGGGTAATAGTTTGGCTTTAGGGATAGTGGTGCACTCTGCTCTCTGCACTGCTGTTCTCCAACGGACTATTTGAGCAACATTTGTTTTGTTACATCTATTATGTTGTCTATATGACTGCTGATTATTTGATTGCTCTGAATATCTGGCACTGGTGAAGCTTACACTTTGCATCTTGATCACTGTTTTTAACTACAGTCACAATCCAGGGCATTAAAGAAGCTATTTTTATGTAACTGCAGAAGCCATAATGGGAAATGTGCATTTGTCTGTGCTCAATCTGAAGTCATACTTGCAAGCTGTCACATATTTGCACCATCAGTTGTCTTACTAAACTCCTGAGTTTATTATTTAGTTGTAAATTAACAGTTCCAAAGCGTGCTTTGAGATTTCTGATTTTGCACTTGGCTTGCAGGATTGGGACTTGTATACTGTCACCAGTAAAAGGTAATTTATTCACATGGGTACAACAGCATAAAATAATATGCACACTGTATTGATTTTACCAAGTTCTACATTGGTTACAGAACAAACTCTTATTCTACTTCTGGTGTATGCTTTTGGTTTGGCCTTGTATTTGCCTCTGATCTCTTTGGGTGTCAGTACATCTCAGCGTCATCCCAGTCTGAGGTTTACTAGATTGTGTTACTTGGTCTGTACTCGAACAGTAATTACTGCTAAGAGGAATGTTTACTTTCTGCCTGTATTACTAACTTTAAACTACTCCTGTGGGAAACGCTGTTTCATCTGGGTATTCTTGTGAGTCACCCCGAAGGCTTTATTTAGCATCCTGTTTTTCTTCTGTACTATGCTGTTGAAGCCAATTATGCTACTGTGATGTTGTTTTCCTTATTCAATGCATTTTTACCAGCACAGTTCTGTTGAGTGTCTTTGTAGTAGGCTTTTTTTAATACACTGAAAGGAGTACACTTGCTGAATGTAATGTACGTGTTTATGTTACTGTATACTGATTGTTATGACATGTTTCTACCAGCACATCTGTAGTTTCACTTTCTGTGTACTAGTCACCTTAGATACTGTGCTAGGAGTATAATTGTTGAATGTTAATGCATACCTATTTCACTGTACAGTATTCAAGTGCCTGCTACTGCTTATCTGTATCCTCATCTGTCCAAAGCCATATACAATTTTCTTCTCACATTACTTTTTCCAGTTAACTTCCTCATTACTTTACTGTTATCACCTATAAATCCCCCTGTCATCCTCAGACTGCATTTATCCCTCCAGAGTTTTCATACCAGCACTTGCTTCCCCCCACCCTGAACACACACTAGGCCCTCCAATTACTCCTTGTCCCTATCTCTTCATACTTTTGTCTGTTGCAACCCTCACCTACAGCCATTCTCTCATGCTAAACTATGTTACCCCCCGAAGGATTTAAATTTTGCTTGTGACATAAATAGGCCATGTTGGTGAGACACAAATGTATCTCAGAGGGTCCCCATGCACTTGAATATGTTTCCTATCCATGTGAAGCAGAGTCCATCCCTAGCCCTATTTAAGCATAACATTGACCAATAGGTGGGAAATTGGAAATCATCTCTGTTGCCAATGCCACCTATCCGTTTTTTTTCTGGACTATCCACAAATCAAATCTATTCTCTAGTAGTCAGGAAAACAATAAAACACTGTACAAACTCCAGTATTCTGTTCCACAAAAGGAAACAGACTATCAGTGTTTGTTAAATTGGCTGATTTACTATGCTTTTTTACAGAAAAGCATGCTAAATCGGCTGAAAGCAGGCATCCGGAACAGAAACAGAGGATGTTCCCATCAGCTGATGTCACGGTGATGTCACAACATGGGTGGGACATGGATGGGAGAGGGGGTGGGAATGGGTGGACTTATGGGTGATGCGAGGGGCGTGACCTTAGTCCAGTTTTAGCTGCAAAGAAACCTGGCAACCCTATTAAGAACCCACCACACATTCATGCCCAGATAGGTTAAAGAGTTTAATTTCAATCAAGCCATCAATATTCCAGTTCTGTACCCACAACTTTAAAACCACTGTTGCTCTCCTACTTTGGACACAATAGAAGAGTCTTTGTGGGTTCTGTTCAAGCAGCTTTATTATATACAAACACATCATGATAGAAATTTACTGACTTTAACTTAAGTAACTTATATAGAAACTAACTACTGCAATCATACATGCTCACTCTCTGGCTACAGTCTCAGATTGACACTGGGAATAGCACGTGCCTGATGTTTATGTGTGCACGGTCAGTCCTTGATATGCTTCTTAAAGACACAGCACATACATTCTGATCTTCATCTTCCCTCTTTAAGAAATAGATCCTGCAATGTTATGAATTTATTTGGCATGCAGATATCACAGGTAGTTCTTTGTCATGCATTTATACAAGACTAGGTACATGTATACAGTTAAGTTCATGTTGTTGAGTATTTCACACTGGGGCCTAGATATTCGACCATATCATGTGACATAAAACTTGGAATTGGGTTTAGCAACTGGAGCTGCCTCTACAGAATGTTCAACCTTGGAAGTATTTGGAGCATCTTCAGGAATGGAATTAGAGGTTGAAACACACTCTGGGATGGAAACGTTTGCTTCACTCTGAGATCTAGAGTCTCTATCACAGGAACAATGCTGCGATGATGATTCTGGCACAGGAAGAAGATATCTGTTATTTCTCCTGTACTCCATACCCTCAGATTCCACAAGATAGGATCTCATCTCAGAATATATGCCTGTAACTTGACCAACCTGGTCAAAAGCTTTTGCCTTTTGTATTCTCACTGTCTCTCCTTCCCTTAATGGATGAAGAAATCTGCTCAATTTAGCATAACTGGACTTCTGGATAGAATACTTCTTGAATAACTGAGCCTTGATGGTTTTGTTGTTCTTAGCTTTAGGCCTCAATAAACTGGAGCTAACATATAGCATCATTCTGGTTTGCCTGGATAGAAGTCTTTGAGCAGGCGAGCCAAGAATATCGTTGCGGGGTATGTTTCTGAGATTAAGTAAATTCAAAAAGACATCAGTATTGTCATGCTTTGACCTTTAAAGTAATTGCTTTGCACTGTGCACTGCACGTTCAGCTAGCCCATTTGACTGTGAATATTCAGGACTGCTAGTAACATGCACAAAGTCCCATTATCTTGCAAATTTCTGAAACAACTGACTAGTAAATTGAGTACCATTGTAAGAAATAACTTTGTGTGGATCACTATGGACTGAGAAATGATGTTTCAACTTAGTAATAACAGTAGTGGATGGTAGGTTAGGTAGTAAATCAATCTCAAACCAATTCGAATAACAGTGTATCAATACTAAGTAATGCTGATTGTTCCACTCAAAGATATCAGTGGCTACTGTTGACCAAGGTAGTTTAGGAACTTGACTTAGCTGAAGTGGTTCTCTCTGCAAATGTGGTCTAGTACTATTGCATACTGAACAAGAAGAAAGTACTTTATCAATGTCTTTCAGTAATAAAGGCCAAAATACTAATTCTCTTGCTCTTCTCTTATTGGATGTGGAACCTGGATGACCACGATACAAAATCTGGATATATTCTTGTTTTAAGGAAGCAGGAATAACAATTTTAGGACCTTTGAAAATAAAGCCATCTTCCATCAACATTTCATCTCTGTAAGGAAAATAGGTTTGCACTTCAGGTGGTACACAAGACTGCTTTGATGGCCATCCAACATTAATGTAGTGATTGAGCTTTTGCAAAATTGGATCAGTCTTTGTGTGATGTCTTAACTCAGCAAGCCTAGTGGTAGAAAAATTATGCACTGCCATCATGTCAAAGTCAAAATTCTCTGTGTCAAGCTGTTCCATCATACTACTGGGCAATCTGGATAAGGTATCAGCCATATAGAGTAGTTTGCCTTTCATATGGACCATTTTGAAGTTGTACTTTTGCAATTTGAGCATCATTTTTTGTAATCCCGCTGGAGCTGAATGCATAGGCTTCTTTAGAATAGTAACTAGAGGTTGGTGGTCAGTTTCAGTCTGACTAGCTCGATCATAAATATAATCACGAAACTTGGAACACGCAAGTACTATTGCCAAAAGTTCTTTCTCAAATTGAGCATACTGCATCTCAGTTTGAGTAAGTGTTCTAAATGCATAGGCTACTGGTCTGCCCTCTTGAAGTACAACTGCGCCAAGACCAAATTTTGAAGCATTACAATAGGAAAGAGTGACTGGTTTATTCACATCATAGCATCTTAGTGTAGGTAGAGTGGCAATTTTCTGCTTTAGGTCTTCACATGCCTTCTGGTGATGTTCTAACCATGACCATGCAACATTTTTGCAAATTAGCTCTCTTAAAGGTGTTGTCATCTCATTGAAGTCTGGTATAAACTTGCCTAAATAGTTGACCATGCCTAGAAAATGCTGTAGAGCTTAAATATTGTCTGGTGATGACATCTCAAGAATAGCTGCCTGCTCAGTCGGGTCTGGTCTCAAGCCAGTACTGGTAAATAAATGACCTACACATGTAACTTCTAGAAGTCTGAATTTATACTTCAGAGGATTGAGCTTTATGTTTACTTCACATTCTCTGTCTAGAACTCTTTAGGTTTCTGTCATGCTCTGCTTCACCATTGCCTCCAACCAATAAATCATCTACTATTATGGCACAAGGATAACCTGAAAAAAATTGCTCCATTGCATGCTGGAAGACTTCACTTGCAGAATTTATTCCAAATGGCATCCTTAGGAATCTGTATCTGCCAAAGAGGGTACCAAAAGTGGTTAGTAATGAGGATTTGTGATCAAGCATCACTTGCCAAAATGAACTTTTTGCATCCAAGGCAGAAAAAAACAGTGGCATTTGTTATTAGGGCTGCTACATCTTCTACTGTGTGCATTGGATGATGGTCTCTTTAATGCCTTGTTCAAATTTCTCAGGTCAGTACATATTCTGATTTTGTCTGAGCCTTTTTTGTGAGCTGCTACTATAGATGTCACCCATTCAGTTGGGTCTGTAACTGGGCAAATTACACCTTGCTGTACCATTTTATCCAACTGAGCCTTAACATTATCTTGCATAACTATCGGAAACTCTTGGTGGTCTGACTACTGGACTGACCTCTGGGTCTACACAGCTGGAAGTTTGTCCAGCTTGTCATCAAAAACATCATCATACTCTGAGAAAATGGCTTCAGAAAAATTGGAACTAGGAGATGCACTTATGTGATGAACTTCTTTGGTAAAAGAAAGCAGATTCATTCTCAAACTATTTTTGAAACCCAATAAAGACTGTACTGGTCTTCGACTGCATAGAACAACAAGTTGTAACAGTTCTTGGCCAAATAACATGAAAGTATCACTGAGCCTTCAGTTTGAATTTGTTCACATCCATAAGCAAAACATTTCGCACTAATGGCCACATTAGTTCTCACTTTAGCAAATGTGTCTGCTTATATAACATTACACTTTGAACCAGTGTCTACTTTAAGCACTGCATATTTACCATTGATCATCCAGACTGTACAAAACACTTCACTTTTTGCCAATAAATTCACTGCATCAACTGTTTTACCAATTACTGAAACACCATCTACATGGAAAGCTGACTCCTGAAGCTCTACTTCAGCAACTTGCTTTTTTGCGTGACGTTTCTCTACAACTGTGTGAGATCTACTTGATTTGCAAAACTTTTGAAAATGGTATCATTTTTAACACTTGTGACATTGCTGACCAAATGCTAAGCATTTCTCTCTTTTAGACTTATGATTTGCACCACAATTTTGACAGTTAACAATAATGCTAAACTTGGGTTTTGCTGATTCACGCTTGCACTGCACTGAGCATGCTCCTTTAGCTGAACTAGTCTTAGAACTTGCTGGAAAACTATGTGATTTTCCCTGGTGAGCCAGCAGGGACTGTGACTGCCATGTGCTTAGGCCTACTTCTGTTTTCCAAGTGTTGCATGCTATCTACATTTGATCTGGAGCCTGCTGAAATCATGCTCTTGTCACCTGCAAGCATACTTGTGTGTTTTTCTGTCACTTCATGAATTTGACAAAACTCAATGGCTTTACTCAATGATAAATCACTGTCACGAAACAAAATCTTTCTCACAGCAGTACTTTTAACACCACACACAAGCCTGTCCTTTATTAACTTATCTTTTAAGTCACCAAACTGACACATTTTGGCTTTGTTTCTCAGGTCAGTTATATAAGCTGCAAAAGTTTCCCCTGGTTTTTGATCTCTTGTGTAAAATAAATGCCTCTCTAATGTAATATTTGCCTGGGGGTTGCACATTTCTCTAAACTTGCACTTCAAACACTCGGGGTCTTCCCTTGATTCAGCCTGTACAACAATAGGACGATTTTTATCTTCTCTCTCATATACTGCTGGTGCATACACAAACGAGCGCTCCCTTTCTATGGCCACTGACCCAGCTAAGTTTAGCAAAATGAATGCCCTGGTTTGTGCATCTTTATCTGGATAAGCTGCTTGTATAAAAATATTGTACTCTTGCTCAAATATTCTCCAATTCTCTGCAATATTCTGATAAAATACAAGTGGTAAGTGCTTTCAAAATCCATCTGCCATATTAACACATACCAGTGAAGGGTTTTGCAAATAAACATGAACATATACACATACACAGGCTTACCATATCTGGTTATACAAAAAATAGGACGGAAAAATATGTGTACCAGCACATATTTTTTTGTCCTCTTAGGGTTGCCAGATTCTTGACTGGCCGGGTCAGTGCAAAAGGTCTTTCATAGTAGGTGAAGACCGGAAAAAAAAAAAAAAAAGGTCTTTAGTCTTTAATGTGGAACATCGCAGTTCCGCATTAAAGACAAGTAGCTCCGTGTTTTGCAATTTTTTGATTAGCCCATATGCCGGTATATGAGCCAATCAAAAAATTGCACAGCTGACCCTCTTCTGTTCAATGTGGAACACCAAGAAGTTCCGCATTGAACAGAGCTCTATTTTTCGATTTTTTTGATTGGCTCGTATACCGGTATACGAGCCAGTCATAAACTCGCACTGCAGACTCACTTTTGTTCAATGCAGAACATCAAGCAGTTTCACATTGAACAGAGCTCTATTTTTCAATTTTTTGATTGGCTGGTATACCGGTATACAGGCCAATCAAGAAAAAAACAAAGAGGATGCTATTTTGCCAGGACTGTAACCGGCAGTGCAGGACTCGAGATCGGACTGCTGATCCTGGGACAATCCCGCTAAAATTGGAACATCTGTTTTTTGAAAATTCGTTGATTTGTCTGGGTTTTTGAAAAACCTGGACAAACTGCAGAATTTTCAAAAAACACCCAGACAGGAGCCCAAAAAGAGGACGTGTCCAGGGAAACCCGGACGTATGGTAACCCTAAACATACACATATGCCAGAAATTTATGCCAGGATTTATAACTTTGCCTAATAGCACAACAAGCCTCTGTAAAACTGAACTTTGCAAAATAAGTCTCTCAGGCACTGTAATACTCTTGAAATTACTGTGTTGCAAAAGTAATTTATCATCATTTTAAGAAACATTTAAAATAACTGCATGATGCAGATGAACTGGACAAGAGAAGCTCAGATCAGAGTCAATAACATTTCGAAGTAATTGATTGCACTTTGTGAATAAACTGTACATACTAGACCGAAACTTCCCCAAAATGGTGGTACCTTGCTAGGCAATTCTTTACAGTGCAAGAAACACTCTGTAATAGTGGCACTTTGTGAATAGACACACCCAGCACTAGAAACTTTTCTTAATGGCTATACGTTGACTGTACTTCACAAAATAGTTGCACCTTGCACACAAATAAACTCTTTAGAATACATATACAGTAATAAGCACACACTGTAAGCACTTTTACAAACCTTGAGACACTTTGAATAACTCCAGTTATGCACTTGATACAATACAAAGCCATAGTTATGCCAAAACACAGCATTTTGCCAAAAAACATTCAATCGTCTTGCTTTATTTATGCTTAATATGCCCTTTTTTGCCCTTATTATATTTGTTTTGCTCATTTAATCTCTTTTCATGCCCATTGTACTTTCCTTGTGCTCGTTTTACTCTAAACATGCTTGCTTTGCTTTAAACATGCTCGTTTTGCTTTTCTGATAATCGTTTTGTTAAATATCTTAATTTTAAACATTTCCCTCAGTTAACAAACCTTTTGTGCCTCCCCCCTGTTAAATAATGCAGTTTGTCCCCTTGTAATACTCCATTTTATCTTTTTTTAAATAAAATAAACTGTTTGTGTGAATTCTCATTACCTTTGAATCTTTTCTGGCTCTTTTTCATATTTGTTTCTCTTAGTTTACCTTCACTGTCATCTCTGCACCTCATGGCTCTGAATATTATTTTATGTGATCCCGGTTCTGACACCTTGTCACTCTCCTACCTTGGCCACAATAGAACAGTCTTAATGGGTTCTGTTCAAACAGCTTTATTATATACAAACACATCACGATAGTAGCTTACTAACTTTATCTTAAGTAACTTATATATAAACTAACTACTGCAATCATACATGCTCACTCTCTGTCTGCACTCTGAAAATGGCACTGGGAATAGCACATGCCTGTTATTTATATGTGCATATTAGTCCTTGATATGCTTCTTAAAAACACAGCACATACATTCTGATCTACAACCATGGAGATCAGGTTCTGCAATATTCTCAATGAGGATAGGCAGCTCAGGTGACTGAACTAAGCCCTATTGAAATGATAATCAGCTATTTTTTATCAAGGGACAGTAAAGGGGCACACTGTGTATACACAGACAATTTCCAGTAGATTGTCCTCAGCTATAGTTTTTTTTTGGCTATTCCAACCACAGCAAATCCATTCCAGCCTAAATCAAGGCACACTCAACTAGAGATGTGTTTTATTTGATGGCATACTGGAAAGAGGTGCACTGCAGAAACATTCTAAGGAGCAGCTACTTGGTCCTCTATACATACTTTTACAAATAATTACAAACTGGATAGCTTTTCTAGTTGCAGATCAAATGTTACTATGAACATTCACCAGGGGCACTTGGATCAATATCCCTCCTACTTCCAGGATAGAAAAGCCTTGTTATTCAATCTATATAGCCTAAAGGCTACTGTAGCAGTGCTGATGATTAAAATACTACAGCTGTGTAAATTGGACTTACCCATAAATAGATGTTTGAATTCCTCACTGCTGCAGTAGCCACACCTATTCTCCACCCCCTCTACAACCCAACTACAACCCAATAGTTGTAGTTGGGTATAAAGTATGGTTGTGTTTGTTTCTACTTTATATGCTTTGTTGTTATTATTGGCTGGGTATTTCATGATTGTTAGGCTATTCTCCCATTCTATGGGCAAGAAAGCCTGAAGAAAGTTTACCTCTGACTGATAATTTCCCTCCTTACTATAAGCCAATCGGCCGTCTGAATGAAGAAGTGGGTGGAGCCAGACATGGCTGGTTGTTGTCTCCATAGCTTAGCATTAAACATCCCATGTAGCCTAAGGGCTAATGCATTAGTGAGGAATTCAAACATATACTGTTATGGATGTTAAGCAAAAACTAAACTTCAGCCAAACAAGAAATCTTTCTATTGAAAAACACAATCACGAGAGACCAAGTAAAAAAAAAAACTATGTCTCCCAGAGCTAAGGGAGAGCTCTTATTTTTATAATGAAATCACACACAGGATGATTCAATAAAGCCTACGCAATAAATTTGATTGTGCATATTGCAACATGAAGCGCAGACTGTAAAAATTTTTAGATTCAGTAAACTCCAAGTAGCGGTGTGCATTCACGTGCAAACATGGGAACTTTTGTGGCATGCAAATTACAGTATAAGTAGCTGAATTTTATGCTAATGAAGCAAACCAACATGGTGGAGCAATTCAACAACCTCTAAAGCAACCATGTAGACTCTGTGTTCGTATAAGCTGTGTATTCCGCAACTTTCTGATTAAAGCCACAGAAAGGAGTCTACATGGAAACAAGAGCAAGTAAAAGCCCTAACATTTGTATAGACCTGACCTTAACATGTAACGCCACATGTATTACTACCTAATTACACATTGTGAATGCTAGAAAATCACAGTAACAAATATAAAAATACCTTTTCAAGTGCCATGACATAAATGCAGCATCACTCCCCCACCCCAAATGAATATACACATAAGTAATGCAGACTGCTAAAATGTTTAAATGTCATAAAACTGACTATTACACTGTAATGTAAGCATATGCATTATGCAGCTGATGGATTACAGTCCCATTTTATTAAAACATGTATTCTTCTGTTACAACATTGGGCTCCTGTGCAGATTCCTTGCCTACACGATTACTAAGCATGTAAATTCTGGGATTTCAGCACAGATAAGATGCAAATGAGGTCAAACCTCATTAGAATTGTTGAATCTCAAAAAAAAGAGTAACCGTGTAAAGATATTCACTTTGTGTAGGACGTTCCGCAGCATTCATGTGGAATGCATGGCAGCAGTGAATGCTGGTATCGGGGGGGGGGGTTAAAGTTAAACCAGCATATGGGACACTGTCATCATCTTCTCAACAGACATTCCTGATGTCATCAGCTATATCACATTTTGGGATATGCAGTGTTCCCACCATGGTAGGGTCAGCCAGAAGTCACTTCATCCTATACAATAAAGTTTACAGTGACATGGCTTTTAATCTATCCACATACATCATGGTATGGTGTGTAGGCACCCTGTTATCTTGCTGAGAAATCCCTGTGGTCTCTCCAGCTGTTACATCTGTCTGGTGAGGTACATGTAAAAAAGAGCATTATACTCTATTAGAGCTGTAATGAAGTTTGACTACAGTGCTATCATACAATTCTAAGATATCAATATGGTAGCATGACTTAGGATGTGCACAACATAATCTTTCAATAGCAGTATGGGCAGTTGATGGTAAAAGTTCAGATTGCTGTCTAAATTGGTTCCCAATGCTTGCATCACTGGGTTTCTCCATAGCAAGACTGTTATCAATGCTGTGATTAACATGGAACTCCACTTTTCAGATGGACAACATTACAAACACATATCTCTGCATTTATTTGTAGAGCATGTGCCTTTGTCACCATTCAGTTGTGTGTGTTAGCTCCTCCTGTATTATGTTACAATCATTGGTGGACTCAATGATTGCACACAATATGCATGAATCAGCAAACTTGGTAAGGCAAAGGCCATATACTTAAGCCTGAACTGTCAAGAAATACAAGTCAAACAGTGAAGGACAAAGCACACATCCCTGGGATTTACTAGTGGTGACAGCTCTACTGGTACACGTTGACTCAACAAATTTCATATGATGTGTTCTGTCAGTGAAGCAACTGCTTACCCATCAACTGACATAACATTTAATCTCCTGCTTGGGGGGTTTCTGAATGATACCTGCATATGTCATTGTGTCAAAACTCTAGGTCAGATCACAATAGGAAGTTTGCACTGTCTTACCTTCTTCCAGACCTATCACATGGAATCAATGTGTTGTGACAGCATCACAGATCATCTATGGCATAACCCAGTGCATACACCTTCCTGATATGGTTGAATACACAGTTGAACACACATGGCCTATGTTTCCATAGAAGGATGTACATCAGCATGCATCCACCTGAGTTTGGAGGACAGCACCTGACACATGCATAGAGACATCCTGACTCTCCTTGACTGTGAGGTAAACCAACATGTCATCAAAGACCTCCTCTACATGTACACTAGTCATATTCCAGGTTTGTACAACAGACATCTGTGAGCTGTTACTGCTACATCAGGTCTGTTACATCTGATAGATGTCCTTGAAGAAGTCATTGAGGGCATCCATGATGACAACATTGTGTAGAACTTGAACAGGTCATGGCATTTGAAAAAAATCCACACTGAGATGTTCAACATGTGGCATCTCACTATGTTGTAATATGTGACATGACATATATCTCAGATCCACTGATCAGTTGGGTACATCAGAGGTATCTGCTAGACCCTTTCCTGCCCATTAGTTCAGTGATGGACATCACATATGACATACACATGCTGTGTCCAAACAGCTGCCTGAAGAACTACAGCTTGTATACAATCATTGACTCCAGCTGTGATATTATTATAATACAGACAGTATCAACACATACCAGAGAGTGCTGCCACAGCTGTGATAACACCTGCATTGAGGAGACACGCATTTAACATTTGTTGAATCAGGAAATAGACACACCACCTAAGTATAAAATAGACATCACACCATATAATCAGACCTATATGTATGTGACTTGCGTTCTGGGATAAAGGATAAGTGGTACGTCCACCAGCATATGATCAGTGTGTTGACTACTACCTTAAATGTTACACAAGTATTGGGTATGAGAAGGACATGCACATCAGAGGCCATAATAACTTCATGGTTCTCAGACTTCATCACACCAATAACTGTGTACAATGCATCCTTCTTCAATTACCTCCCTACACATCTTCCAGTGATGCGTAACTGAAGTGTACCACCTTTCTCACAGTGCTCTGTCACACAGCTTATTGCTCATACCTAGGTATTCTTTCTGGGGAATATGCATGACTGTTTGATGTGCAGAACAACAATTGGTTCATATGTGTTTACTAGGCTAATGACCACAAGCCACTTTTGAAGCCTAGCTATGCATCCCAAATCTCTGACAAGTTTTGATACCCTTGATAAGTGTAAGCAGGGGCTTGGGAGATGAAACATGTACAAGTATGAGCCTGAGACATGAAGAATTTACAGGTTGCCTGTGTTCATTACAGACATAGGTGCCAAACCAGGAATGAATTTCCTGTTCCCCATCCAACTGTCCAAGTTGCACTTGAATTGGGTTAGGAAGGAACACTGCTTCATATGGATGGGGAAACTGTTCCAGAAATGAGGTAGTCTCTGGGATGCATACCTGTCTCTCCAGCAGGTCCTATTTATATCACAGGCAAGGTTTAAGTCTTTAGAATGGATAATTCTGGTGCTGTTTGTTTTGTAGATATGCAGGAGATCCATCAGAGTAGGGGGGTCTGACAATGGACTGTATTCCCTCAAAAGCCTGTAGGAGACAGAATACAGGCATAGGGCCTTGAGGCGGTCTGCATAGGACATTTTACTCATACCCTGTATTCTTTTAGTGATGAACTTCTGTGGACATTCCAATTGTTGGATATGTCTGCTTAGGTACATACCAAAGGGGGCATTATACTCAATGACAGGTCTGATGAATGTAGACTACTGTGGAACAATGACTTCCTTGGATCCAGATGCCATAACTTTGTTTATAAGTTACACAATATAGAATGATTTCCTCACTAATGTAGACACGTGATGGTCAAAGGCTAGATTATTGTCTGTGTGTCCATAACTACTGGGTCAACTCTAAGTGGTGCGTTGTCAATATTATAGTTACCAGGTGTGGATAATTTCCTGAATGATACCATTATGCATTTCTTGTCATTTAGTTTTAGTCCATGGCTCTGACACCAGTTGTTTGTCTGTGTCAGTCTTCCTGGAGAACCTTTGTGTCAGTGTGGGATTCAATGACAGCTCCTAATTTGCAATCATCTGCAAATGTAGTTAGCCAGAAACCATTGACATTGGCCTTGACTTCAGAGAAGTAAGTGCCAAAAAGGAGTGGTCCAAGGACAGATCCCTGAGAGATTTCACTTGTGACTGACCTCTTTGTAGAGGTGGACTCCCCAGTTTTAACTTCATGGGTCCTGTATGTGAGGCAGTTACCTATCCGCCGCATGATATACGGGTTTGTACTTAACCTCTCGAGTTTGTCAACAATGCCCAAGCAGGGTATTGTGTTAAATGCCTTGGCTAGGTGAAGGTAGACAGTATGAACTATTTTGTCCAAGTCTCAAAGAAGTCCACCAGGTTGAGTAGGCATGTCCTGCCCTTGATGAAACCAGACTGGGCTGGGTCCAGTGTCTGGACATTTACTATATCACTATCGTTCTTTTCCATGGTGTTACATGTAAGACTAGTGAGACTTATGGGTCTGTAGATGGGCCACCCTTGTGCAGAGGGATGACTGTTGCTGTTCTCCATTCATGAGGAACAAAGGCTGTTTGAAGGCTACAGTTAAATAGCAATTCCAGAGGGCCTGATAGGTCATGTTTCATGCTATTTAGATGGCATCCTGGGATATTGTCTGGGCTAATTGATCCAGTGTTCTTGGCCTTAGACAGTTGTTACACCAGATGCATGTGTACTACCTGTTCAGCTTATGCACACACTGCATACACAGGTGTTTGACAACATTAATGGCATGTGTATCATACATGGCAGTGTGGATTGTAACATATATGCCATGCACACAAGGCAAGAAGCCTGTATTGACCATAATGTCACATACAGGTAGAGCAGTGTCCCTCCTAACATCTCCCCCAGACATTACAGTACCAGGACAGTGTGCGTGGTTACTCTCAAAGAGTGTGGATGTATCATAATAGTTGTCAAGTGTGTGTGCAGGCTCATCTGTTGTAACTCCACGTCACATATGTTACATCAGAGGCATGGGATAATGCTGGTATTATTCAGATATTATCCACTATTGTGGTTGGTTCTTGTAATGTTTTCCATAATCCTTTACCTGTGGCCACCTTGCTGGAGACCTCTGCTGAGAATACACTCATATTCAGGTATATCATTTTGCACAGCTTCCAATATGCACCCTACCAAAATTGTATGTCAGATCCCTGATAGATGTCCTCTGCATTATTCATATAAGGATGCTTATCTCACACAGACATCCTCCCCATTGTTATGTTACCTTGTGTGACAGTCACAGACAACACAATTGCACTGTATAGTATGCACTGTATCAAATAGATATGTGTTTGGTGCTACTGCTACAACTATCTTCCATTGACATGCCCTCCTCTGCTGTACATGCGGGAATTTCACCTGTACTTTTTCCCTGTGTTTATTCCTACAATTCATCTGTGTGTACCTATTCAATACACATACTTTCCCTGAGTGATCATTTTACATGGCAGTCCCATATCCTGTCACAGAACATTAACACAGCTTCACTGCAGGAATGAGATATCACAATACTCTACACTATAGGTACACTGTCCTATACAGTGTTTGGACCATATACTTCACATTCATACCCCTCGGCTGTCCAGATATTCCCAGTATGTCCAGATGGTTTCCTTAACAAATTTGTGTCTTTCTGCCATATCCCTGGGATGATCTGACTCTATTACATGCATGTGAGTGCATGCCTCTCAACTGTCATGATCTGGGCAGAATGTCCAGTTTTTGTCTCATATTTGTGATCTTTTCTTTATAACATTGTTTTCTGGCAAATCATTGGCATGTCATTGCAGAGTGCAGACAGAAACTGATGACTGACATTTGAGTTTCAAACTTAATGCTCTTCAGAAAGTTCATGCTAATGTACAACTTATATATTCTATCAACTTCATAAGTCTGTCAGTGCAATATTAAAAGTCTGTCCATATTTCTGGCCCTTTATCCCCATTATTATGTCTTTATCCACAGTTGTCACTCTAAGAGGTTGGAAGTGTTACATTCGAATACATTTCTATGTGACATCTATGCCAAATATGTCCCTACTACTGGTTATTTGTCCTCTCATTAAGTTGGCCTCTTTGCAGACGTGTAGCACTAACACAATGACAGCTATTTGTAAAACTCCTGGTGATCATTGAAGCACTGAATGCAACTCCACACACTGTAGGTACTCTTCCTTATGTGGAATTGCTATCCATGTTCACTGGCAAGGTATCACTGTATGTAAAGACCTGATGATCATTGTGCATTTCGTGC
This sequence comes from Protopterus annectens, assembly GCF_019279795.1. NCBI lineage: Eukaryota > Metazoa > Chordata > Ceratodontiformes > Protopteridae > Protopterus > Protopterus annectens. The sequence continues at coordinate 155,652,469 of NC_056731.1, forward strand.
AGATCTACACACCATAGATGCTCATCTGTGTTTGCTTATGAGGTTTTGCAGCCAGCAAAACTGTTGCGAGCTGCAAAACATAGCTTAGGCATGTCGTGCCTCATTAATATGCATTGCACACTGTCACACACCACACACGGTTGCACAAACATGTAAACTCCATGTAGGCTTTGAGCAAAGCCTACAACAAGTTTATTGAATCCCGGGGATGGTGTTAATGAGTAATGTGTTTTTTCAAAAGAGAATTTCAAGTGTCCCAGGAACTTGGGGGATGTGACTCATCTGTGATGTATGTTTCTAGCTATCATATTAATGAAACTTTTTTGTCAGTTTATATAAAGGAATTCAACTGTATGTTATCTCGGCTGTCTTCTTTATGCAAGGTGAATCCTGAAACTATACTTATCTGTAGAAAGTTACTTTTACAGAATAATTTTCAGAGGCATAAACAATTGAGTTTGTGTTGGATACGACTGATATCTAAAGACATTCTATATTGCTTATCTCATAAGTAAGGGCATTGCCTCCAGAAAAAAAGAAGTTATAACCTATCTGTACTCTTCCCTCATCAGGCCAATAATGTAGTACAATGTCTCTTTTGGTATGTAGCTTTACAAGCACCTGCAGCAATTGGAGAGACCACAAAGGTTCCTCACAAGGAAAATTCTAGATCTTCAGCATCTATTCCATGTGGATCATCTGAAATCACTGTCACTTTATTCTGTTTCATACAGACTACTTAGAGGCAAACTCTGCCTTGCATATAAGGCAATCTCTGACCCTGCTTTATTGGAAATGCTGCATATCTGCAAGTCAAATGGTACATGGGTTACTCACACTAAAGACCCTAACCTGGTATGTGACATTAATAGAACATGCTGGAGCAATAGATTTGTCTCCCATAGGTTACCACACCTTTGGAACAGACTCCCACTTCATGTCAAACAGAGCACCTCATTGGCCCTCTTCAAAAGCAATCTAGATGATTGGATGGGTAACTGTAAATTCGCCCCAGGGGTTCCACCTGTGTCCCTCTTCAACAAAGGCGATAGGTGCTGATCGTGGAAATAAGGGTAGAACTTGGATAGTATGATTTTTGACATGATGTTATGAAAGTGAAATGTTATACATGTCAATGCTTATCACTGTTTTGTTTAAACGAAAATAGCAAGTTTATGCCACCAAACATGAACACTACCATAGTAGTGTTTTTTTCTGAGATAGTTGTTCGCCAGAAAAATATTTTATATAGTTTTATACATATAATAAAGAAATACAATCTAGCTTATGAACAGCAGTAAGAAATATAAAATTTTAGGAAGGAGAGATAACAATATATACAATAAATGTAATTTATGCATTTGGATGTGACTATGATACCATGCAGTGCTATATTAGAAAAGCTTAGAAAAATAAAAAAATAAAAATTCAGTAATATGTTGGCCGAATAACATTTCTTCGCTTAATCATGTAGCAGAACAAAAAACAAATGTCATTCTCAGAATGTATTAAGATGCAGAATGTAGTATTTATTAAAGCAGTAATGTATCCATATTTTAAGTTATAGTACCCTTGTGCTATATGGACTGAATATAGAGATAAATGCAGTATTTGCTTTAGTGTCGCCAACTGAAGAGGGCTAATCAAGTGATTTAAATGTATTTGATTAAAAATGTTTTTATTGGATAGGATGTTAACTGAATGGATAACTAAAATGTGAGATGGGGATATGATGTAAAAATGCATTTAATCAAAGATTTTTCAGTGATGTATAACTACTTAGATGGAATACTATCAGATGTGGGAGTTCTACTTCTAATAAAACTAGTGCTACACATTGATTTCTTCTTTTATCCATTTTGCTTTTTGGTTATTAAGTACTATAAAATCAAGAAATACAAGATCCATTTGCAGTTCATCTGGTGGATAGGATTATGTGGATTCAGGAAGAGTAAAATATATTCGCAGAACAAAACGACAAAGCAAGGGAGACAGTGTTCTTTTACACATTCTAGAAAAGTCACACAATCTCTGAGATATCCCAGATATTTTACAGACTCTTATAGATTTCATGATGGTGATGATTTATTTACAGAATTAAGACATTTTCAGAAAATTATTACATACAGATATATCTTGATAGTGTATCAGCATAATAAGAGAATACTGTAATTACTCTTGTAAATCAAGACAAAAATTGATTATTATGTCTGAATAAAGTGATAAAAGTAGAATAGGACTGATTATTTAGAGAAGAAGAATGGGCCTCAACAATGCAACATTCTAAGTTATATTCTGTATAAGATACAAACAATGGTTTCTGGTACACTAAACTAGATTAAGAAAAATCAAAATGATCTCTCTCTCTATATATATACATATACATATATATATATATATATATATATATATATATATATATATATATATATATATATATATATATATATATATTTAAACATTGCTAGAAGAGTTATTGTTCCATAGGCTACCATTTGGTATTTCATAAGCACTGAACAAGACCTATTGCACACGTATGATATCCAATATCATGTAACTGTATTTTTTGTATACGTCAAAACTGCTGTTTAATGTAGAGCTTTTCTTCTCAGGCCTCCATTGAAAATGGTTTTATCACAGTTAGAGTTTCCAAGTGAAATAGATACATAAATATATAAGTAAGCAAGCAAGTAAGCAATTGAAAAATTGGAAAGTATTGTAGAAGTAATTTATGATCTATTTGTGTGGGGTCAGACGCATGGAATGCATGAAACTTATTCAACTGCCAAATAGATTAAGACTGCAAACGATGATGTTAAATGAAAGCAAATGTAAAATAAGAATGACAGTTCTGTAGTAAACTGGTGATATGCAAAAGTCAGGGGGAGTGAGGCTTGATATAGAAAAAGTCAGGGAAGCTGAGAAAATGCCAAAACTATAAGAGACACAGGCATTACAGAGACTATCTGTGCTCATTGGATCCAACAAACTTGGGGCAGCTATTAAAGATGATCCCCCATTCAGTGTATGAAGACAGCTGCCTGTAACCCACACTACTGATGTGTTTCTTTACTTTAAATTAATAAATCATTAAATATATGTAAGAAAAGTGCCACCAGCTGAATGGCACCCAAGATTACCACCTAGTTTGCTATATTTTAAGACTGGGTATGGGTTCAGAGAGGCCAAACCATTTTGTTTTATATTGCACAATTTGTTTTTATAGGTAATTTTCTTTTCAGTCATTTATGATCATGCAGTTTACTTTTCATTTAGCTTTGGAGTCAATTAGTTATAGAGGAGGTTACACATGCATGTATAATTCATACCAGTTAACACGCTGTGTCTTATTCTGAGGTGTGCACCAACATTTAGGGCAGTACTGTCAAAATCATCATGAGAGATGTTTTAGAATGCACACAAAACCCTTGCCTGTTCACATCAGTCTGTATATGTGCTGTAAACAACAATACATGCATTCAAAAAAGTGTGCTGAATATGGCATATGCATTCACCATGTACTTCAGACTAATAAATTCTGTAATGTGTTTTCTTGTGTTTAAAGCGACTATTTTTACTGCATATCTAAACAGAATATAAAGACTGAATAGCTTCTAGATTGCCATGAACAGATATTGCAGTTTGTTCAAATTATCAGTGCCATGCATTTACACCTGACTAAATGCGTTGGGACTTGGTAGTATGTTGTATGCTGTATGCATATTTACAGATACCTATGCAGCATTCTGTGTGATGAATAATCAGTTATTACATACAGTCTGTAACTGTGCATGTCTTCAGTTATATTTGTGCAATCATGAAATAACATTATGCTACTGCCTGTGTGTAGTGCTACTTCAAAGCTGCATGAAACCCATAGGGTTCATTAAAGTGGACAAATATAAGAAGTGACTATACTTTCAAGTAGGAATTTATATAAGACAAAGTCAACAATGGGGTCATATAACAGCAGTAACACATTCACACTAGATCATGGATTTAAGACTCCAAGAAGTACATGGGTAGCATAAAATATTGTTTATGTGCAGTAGAATGTTTTGACATATGCATTTATGATTCAGGTAAGGCATGATATACTGGAAACAATGATGCATTGACTGCTACACTATGTGTAGTCCTCCCATATGTTAGCTTCTTTCATATAGCTCGGTACTTTAAAATGAGTAATGGTATGACAATTAATCTAGTGTCAGGTGTGAAGGTCACACACAGATTTATTATGCCATTTAATATAAATGGCAGGATGACTCAAGTAAGTCAAGGGTGCCTGCATCTGATCAGAGTAATATTTTTCCAGTCTGTGCCTTCCCTGCCAAAAGGGGTTATAAAGGAAGGGCCAATGGCCAGCAGCTGCACACAGATATAGGACCATATAATGTCATCCCTTTTACAAATAACATGGATATCATACATTGTGACCAGTTTGACGTGACCCTAAAAGTTGCCTGATGTCTTATGTAGAGACCCAAAAATGCTTAGGAGACTGAAAAGTGGAGAAGTGAAGCATCCATTAAGGGACCCTCTTATGTATACACATGAAAAATATGTCACCTTCTGTGATTATTTGTCTTGTCATGTTGGAATACAAGTATTGCAATTAGCATTTAACATTGCAGATGAGGAGACTAGAATGGAAAAAGCTATTTTTATGAAGTAAGATAACTTGACAGAATGCCATCTTGTAAGAGCACATAATAGCATATACTACTTATATATTCTTACACTATTGTAATTGTATTGTAAAAAATGCATGTGTGCTACTTTTTCTCATCATATTGTACCATACCTGTCAAACTCTTAGAGTAAGAAATCTGGACAAAGCCATAAATAATGAGGGAACAGAGGCCCAAAAAAAGGGACACTTTGTAAATATTGCTCTTACAAACTTAGAAAGTAGATAGAATAACAGATTTTGCATTGGCATGCTTTTTCTGAGAGGTATGAAGTCTGAAACTCAAATGCCTGTCATTATTTTCTGACTTAATTTTTCAATGATTTGCTAGTGATTTTGTTAGAAAAACACTATTTTATGAAAAATGGAACAAAAATTTAAGACACAAATGTGTATATTCTGTGAACATCTGTACAGTTGAGAGGTACATATTGCAGATAGGTGATAATGTGATCTCCCAGTAACTGGAGCTTAATGGGGGTGTTTGTGATGTTCACTGGAATCCCAAAGGGATGTATGTGAATGTGCAATGTCATAGCAATTTTATGGGATGGGAGATATTTAAATATAGAACTATAGACCTTCATATGAGTATATGGTTGATTTTGATGGAATTGTGAAACACAGTGATCTCACTATATGTTTTGGGCTTATCCACATATACATGTAATCAGTGGTTCATGCATGAACATCACTGATGGTAATACCTTACTTATAGCCATATGTCTGTTTATGTTCACAATACTAGTGAAGACAGGGTTAATACGAACAATGGTATATATTTGTAGGTGCATTTATTGACATTGTAATTTATTTTTTGAAATTTGTTTTGTACTCTTTAAAATGTTTAACTAATTTTTTTAATCTCTCTGGGCTAAACCTAAAATAGTCCAAATGGGTTCAGTTAAGAAAGAAAAATAAAATAAATAAAATAAAATAAATTTGGCTCATCAATGTGTGTGCAATTGTGCATGCTTTAGTGCAGAATTCACTGTAATTGCTACCTTTGCATCATCAGCATACTTTAATGACCTGACCTAGTATCAAATCGTAAAGTGCCTATAAATATATAAAGTAAAGGGGTCTATATTAGAACATTGAAGTGTTAAAACATTAAATGTTCTAATATCGACCCCTATTCAGCGAATGCTTGAAATAGCAAAGCTGCAGAACACCGAATATTTTCCTAGGGAAAGTATTCAGTGGGCCATTTCTGCAGCTTCGCTATTTCCTCGACTGTGGTGCGAAGGTGACGGACCAGGTTAAGGGAAGTGTGCGAACGGACCGAGGTAAGGTGAGGGTGTGATACTTAGGGACCTTAGGGATAGGGAGCGGGTAAGGTGAGTGTGCAATAGTTAGGGACCTTAGGGTAAGGGAGCGGGTAAGGTGAGTGTGCGATAGTTAGGGACCTTAGGGTTAGGGAGCGGGTAAGGTGAGTGTGCATTACTTAGAGACCTTAGGGTTAGGGAGCGGGTAAGGTGAATGTGCGATAGTTAGGGATCTTAGGGTTAGGGAGCGGGTAAGGTGAGTGTGCGTTAGTTAGAGACCTTAGGGTTAGGGTTGGGTTAAGGTAAGTGGATAGCTAGTAGTGTATGTATGGTTTAGTGTAGGGTTTTGTAAAGTGTGTATGTGTGGATTATGTATTTTGGTGTGCTTGTGCTGTGTGTGTTTTCTCGGAATAGCAAATTTTTTCCCTTGGAAAAAATTTGCTGTTCTGAGCATTCGAGTATATCACATTTCGAGATTCTAAGGTCGAGCTTATGGTGTTCGATATTTTGGAATTTCGATAATGTGATATAGACCCAAGTAAAGAAGGACTGAACACAGAGGAAATCCACTTAATACCTCATGTTCCCCAGACATTCTACTTTTAATTTTAACTACTCACATTCTGCCATAGAATCAGTTTGTTTTCCATATAAGTACATAAGCATTACCATTCCACTTTTTCAAGTTATTATGTAATAAAATTATGCACGGCTGAACTGAATGCCTTAGCCAGATGTAAATGATATCTACTGACAAATAAAAAAAAAAAGTGCCTTGATTTTGTACATCATAATTTTAGGATTAAGTCTGCATCTGTACATGTTACTAATATTCCAGTATTGGGAGTGTGTATTGCAGGATTTTCCCTTACTTGGGATGGATTGATCATGAAGGTGAAGCCCTAATGATTTAACAAAGACATTCAGGGGTAAATCTTGATATACCCATACATAGGAGTAGATTATTGCTGTTACATAAAGACATTATTTAAAATAGAAATTGCTCACCTTTTTTAAACAATGCCATGGTATAAACAGACTATAATGCTATTTTGCAGCTTCTCCCATGTAAGAGTTTTCTGAAGCATGCCTTGTGCATGTGTTCAGCACTGATATGCCTCCTCTTGTGCATTATACGTTTCTTGTAATTGTTGGTTACTTTTTTAAAACTGATATCAAGTTACTGTATTCTTGGAGCTGCTTCGACTCATTTCATCCTGATACATAACATACTTTTTATTATTAATTAAGAGATGAGTATGCCTGCAGAGTACTTTGCTATCAGGATTTTTGTTTGGCAGGTAGCACTCATAACAGCATAGTTCACTTAATGGGTGTTTTACATTGCTTTTTGTAGACAGAAAGAGCAGTTACAGTATCTGAGCTTGGTTGGTGTCCATGCCATAAAAGTAAATATCACTACATCATGGCTACCAAACAATTTTCCATGAGTGTGGTTGGATTTACAATAAGCATGTTGATTGAGGTACCCAATTAATGTGGACATTTCTGAATAATAGAATCTTTTTTCACATAAAGTACAATCAAGGCAACTTTGAATACATGTATACTTATTTTTATGGCCATGTAATTATTTTATATACCTTTTTTTATACTCTTTTCCCCTGATTTCATGCCAGCCATCACATCTCCCTTGATTCCCCAGTTAGTCAAGAAGCAGTTGCAAGAGTCTGTCATCTAGGCAGACATCATGGTATTTCCTATTATGACTTAAACCCTCATGTGCTCTGTCATGTAGGCAAAGTGCCTGCTATGCCTTCTCCCATGAGTGTGCATGTTCCTGTGTTTACCATATACCGCATTAATATTGGTTGACAGAGCTAAGCATATGCCCTAGCTTATATGCTGCATACTATGTTCCTCTGCTCCAATAAGTGGTGGCACTGCCAGGATGGGACCTACTCCTTTTTCCTCTTCGAAAGATGGGCTAGCAGAATTCAGGCAGTCACTCCCATACTCCCCCACTCAGGTTCTCCAGCACTTGAGTGGCTAACTGATCTCAGCTCATCAGGGTCATAATCAGGACTTCATCTTCTATACCATGGAGCTAGAGAATGCAACCTTGATATGCGTAATATCTCAGCTGTATACTTTGTTGCTGCAAGCAGTGAAACATGTAGTCTACTTACACTGCTAATAAATGTAAATGTGGCTTTGAAATTGCCCGTCCCTCTTGTAGATTTGTATTTGAATACTCCTTCTGGGCCCATCTCATTTGATCACTCAACTGAGTGCAGTGAGATCATATTCTGATTTCAGGCACTCCTACTGTGTACAAAGAGAGCATTTGGGAAGGACAACCCCTGTAGCCTCGTAATTCTGCTCTGTTCCTTCCCTAAAAAAAATAAAATAAATAAATATATATATATATATATATATATATATATATATATATATATATATATATATATATATATATATCTTATTCATCTGCTCTTACTGTAACTGTCTTAGTTGCTCTTCTGCGTGATGTTATCTGTTCAGTCACTCTTACTCTGCACTTATTACTGCTTGTTAGTAGCCTTCTAATTTATTGCCTTCTGCACTTGTTTTTTAGTCATTTGTTAATTTAATTGCATTTATTTGAACTGTATTTGCCGTAGCATTGCTACACGCTCGGGTGTGCTTGCCTGCACTACAATTTGAATTGTATTTACTGCTGTTTTAGCTGCTTTTCTGTAACAAAAAAAATTCTAAGCTTGTTTCCTGTCTTTCCTGTAACTAGTCAAGTCCAGATACAGACTTGCTGTATCCAGGACTGCTGGTAAGCTTCTGAGCCCCCCAATCCTTTCTGTGTTGGAGGGAAGCCTTCTAGCTTATCAGTGGGAGTGGTAAGCATTAGGTAGCCTATCTACCATGGGAAGAGTGGGTTTTGGCCCTGAAATTGTAGTTCATTGGCCATTTGGGCAGTTTTTCCATCTCTTTCTACTTTCTGGTTTAAAGCCTGTTTTGTGTTTGGTCCCCACCTTTCCTATAACTAGTGTAATCCAGGTACAGATTTGCTGTATCCAGGACTGTTGGTAAGCTTCTGAGCCCCCCAAGCCCTTCTGTGTTGGAGAGAAGCCTTCTAGCTTATCAGTGGGAGTGGTAAGCTCTAGGTAACCTATCTACTACAAGAAGGGTGGTTTCTGGCCAAGAAATTATAGTTTATTGGCCATTTGGGAAGCTTTTCCATCTCTTTCAACCTTCTGATTTAAAAGCCTGTGTTTGCACATGTTTTCTGCCTTTCCTGTTACTAGTCTAGTCCAGGTACAGATTTGCTGTATCCAGGACACTTTGTAAGCTTCTGAGCCCCCCAAGCCTTTCTGTGTTGGAGGGAAGCCTTCTAGCTTATCAGTGGGAGTGGTAAGCATCAGGAAGCCTATCTACCACAAGAGGAGTGGTTTCTGGCCCAGAAATTGTAGCTACTGTCTGTTTGAGCAGTTTTTCCATCTCTTTCAACTTTCTGGTTTGAAAGCCGCACTTGTACCTGTTTCCCGCCTTTCCTATAACTAGCCTAGTTCAGTTACAGAGTTGCTGTATCCAGGATTGTTAGTAAGCTTCTGAGCCCCCAAGCCTTTCTGTGTTGAAGGAAAGCCTTCTAGCTTATCAGTGGGAGTGGTAAGCACTAGGTAGCCTATCCTTCATGGGAAGAGTGAGTTTTGGCCCAGAAACTGTAGTTTATTTGGTTGTTTGGGCAGTTTTCCATCTCTTTCAACTTGCTGGCTTAAAAGCCTACACTTGTTCTTGTTCCTTGCCTTTTCTGTAACTAGCCTAGTCCAGATACAGAGTTGCTGTGTCCAGGACTGTTGGTAAGCTTCTGAGCCCCGCAAGCCTTTCTGTGTTGGATGAAAGCTGTCTAGCTTATCAGTGGGAGTGGTAAGCACTAGGTAGCCTGTCTACCATGAGAGGAGAGGTTCTTGGCCCAGAAATTGTAGTTTATTGACCATTTGGACAGTTTGTCCGGCTCTTTCAACTTTCCGGCTTAAAAGACCACATCTGCGCTTGTTTCCCATCTTTCCTGTAACTAACCTACTGGGTAGCACTAGAAAGCCTTAGACTGATACAAGCCTTCTAGCTTAGGAGAGAGACTTTGGAGTGATTAAGTATCAATTTTCTGTACTTTCTTGCTGTACTTAACTGTTTTCTGCCTAAACGCAGATTTTCCAGCATTTATTGTGATTTAAAAGCTTGTTTTTTCACATATTGTACTTATTTGACTGCCTGCACTTTCAAAAAGTTGTTTTTTGTTTAAATAATTTGTTTAACTGTTGTAGGCTACACACTAAAGTGTGATAGCCTTTTCTGATCATTTGTAGTCGTTTATAGCTGTTTTAAGTGTATTTTTATAATGTTTTTGCCTTATCTTTTCAAACCCCCCCCCCCCCAACATTCCTTGTTTCCTTCCTTTCTAAACTAGTATAGTCCAGTTTTCAGGCTAGTGCTGAATTCAGGGCTATGATACTAGTTTCTGAGTTGCCCATACCTTACTTGGATAGAAGGAAGTTTCTCTGTTCACTCTTAAGAGAGGGGAGCTTTGAGCAACCTAGGTGTCCCAGGAGGAGTGGTTACAGCCCAGATGTTAGTAGTTTATTGGCCATTTTGGGCTAATTTCTATCTCTTTCATTTCCCTACTATAAAAAATGCATTTGTACGGTTTTGCACACTGGGTAGTGCCAGTTAGCTATGGTTAAATTATTCCCGGCTCCACTAAGTCTCCTGTTCAGTTTTTCCCTTGAAACTAGTCTAACTCTCAACCTAAGCACTCAAAAAGCAGCTTACAGCCCAGCACTTGCTCAGAACCGATAGCAAGCACTAATATACCCTGACACCAGTTGCCCAGCAGGGCAAGGCTCTTTATTAACCCCTCACCAATAAAGCGACTAAGCAGCTCACCCTACTATTCAAGGATGACCAAAGGGAAACTTCAGGTGCACTCTCCAGTCCAGTTGGTAAATCTGGGTATCCTGAGGCAATGTTACAACTGCCTCATGTACACAGACAACCCTCTCCTCCTACCACAAAACACTAACATATATGAGAGATGCAATTATACAGCCAAACTGGAAGATAAGCTGTCTCTACCCAAGATTGGAGCAGACAGTCAAGAGGAGAAGGTTAACACTTGCACCACAACTCCAGCCCCACACAGACCTACTAAAACAGCACCGGCAAAAAATACACATAAATACACAAAATCATACCCAGAGGCTGTAAATAAAAACCTGCAAAAGCATCTGAGACCTCCAAAGCAGACACCCAAACAACCTGCACTTCCCGTCACAAACCAGACAACATATAGAACACAAAATCAGTGTGCCGCACAATCACAGCTCTTAAGGTGAAATAACATACCTAACACACTAGTAATAGGTGACTCTATAGTCAGGCACACTGACGTCCCACTCACTAGGCTGGACAAACAGAAGGTTACTGTTAGCTGCCTGTCAGGAGCCAGAATCCACCACATAACACAAGCACTCGGGTCACTCCAGAACAAGTACAGATATGACTCTGTCATTGTTCATGTTGGTGTGAATGACCTGAGACATACCTCCCTGGACTATATGAAGAGAGACATGGAAGAACTCTCCGATCATGTAGCCCAGCCTGGTATGACCCTGACCCTGAGTAGCATCCTGCCCTTACCAAGAATGATACCTCAGTATAAAGAAAAAATGATCAATTTCAACAATTGGCTCAGCTTCTGGTGTCATTCCAAGGGGATCCAGTGTCTGTCAGCCTGGGATGACATGCTCGACTAGCCACGATGCTTCAGAAGGGACGGCTTGCACCTGTTACCCTTAGGCTTTCAAATACTGTCCAAGGCTCTTGCTGCCCCCATAGTGCCTTTTTTAAGCAAGGCTCAAAAGTCAAACCCACCTCCGTAAAGAGCACAATTAACAAAAAACTGAGGGTTATGTTACTCAATGCCAGGAGTTTAAATCTCAAAATGCATGTGCTCGAAGCACTCCTCAGTATAGAGAACATCGACATCTGTGCAGTAACTGAAACCCCTGGTTCAAGGCTCCAGACAGCACCCCAGCACTACCGGGCTACAACTCATACCACATGTTTTGGCCACACAACACGGACCGAAACACAAAAGGACGGGGTGTATCCATATTCATGAAGGATACCTACACCTCCAGGTTAGTGGTGCAGCATGATACCTCTGACATCATCCATGTGAAACTAACATCGGGCAAATCTGCAGTGCAAATTGTGGCCTGCTACAGATCACCCTCCATGACCCAGGACCACCACTCCACCTTTCTGGAGACACTGGAAAACATGAAGGTCCTACCAAACACCCTGATATTGGGTGATTTCAATTACCCTACCATTCACTGGGAAAACTACTCGAGTACAAATTCCCAGGCCTAGCGATTCCTAGAATTTATCAACTCAAAGGCCCTGGATCAGCTGGTAAACTCCCCTACCAGAGGCCAGCATGGGCGACAGGTGTTCCACACCTGAGGTCAACCCGTCACTGGTTAGATCAGACCATAAACTAATCACTCTGGATGTCCTCACCCCACCACCACCCCCAACTAAGGAAACTGCAGTAAAAAACTTTTCTAGAGCAAACTTCACTTTACTTAAGACAGAAGTGGTAAGTTTCACAGCCCCCACGCTACAGGATAACGCTGCCCAAGATGCAGAAACCTTTACAAATGCACTCTATGAGCACCTACAAGGATGCATGGATCATGCCATCCTAGCAAAACCTAGACTCACTCCTCTAAGAGAAGGAAACCAGTTTGGTAGACCCCTGCAATAAACAGGGTATACAATAGAAGGAGGAAACTTGTTCAGAAAAAAAGCAAATCCCAAGAAGGAAAGACATCCCTGATCAGTATCAGTAAGAAACTGAGGTCCCTCATAAAATCATCCAAGGCTAACTTCAAAAGAAAAATAGCCAAGGATTCAAAAGATAACCACAAAACCTTCTTTAACTATGTTAAGAATCTAAGTGGCAACTCACAGATATGCTCTGAGATAGTGCAAAATAGCACAAAATATACTGAACCTACTGATATTGCCAACATCCTGGCAGATAGATTCAGTGCAAACTTCACCTCCCTCTCACCTCCAAAAGGGCCCAAAACAATACTGGAAAAGTGTAGTGTCCAAAAAAATCACAGATGCACAGGTGAAAACAGCCCTTTCAAAAGCCAAAAACACAGCATCAATGGAACCAGATGGTGTCCCAGGCTGCGTCTTGCACGAATTACAGAACGAACTAACCCCCCCACCTAAACACGTTGCTCAACTTCAGCCTCTCCACAGTTTATGTGCCCATAGAGTGGTGCACAGCAATGGTTATTCCTCTCCACAAAGGAAGGGCCACAACTGACCCTGGTAACTATTGCCCCATAAGCCTGACTAGCCTGGTCTGCAAGGCTATGGAGTGCATCATCATGGAACTCATTAACAAAGACATTGGGAACCTCCATACACTTGACCTGACCCAGTTCGGCTTTGTTAAGGGCAGATCATGCCTACTAAACCTGGTTGACTTCTTCGAGACAGTCATCAAGGCCATAGACGAGGGAAAGATGGTTCACACAGCCTACCTTGACCTCGCCAAGGCTTTCGACACCAGTCCCCACTTGGGTATTACAGAAAAACTCACCAGCCTGAACATAAACCCCTACATCATGAGATGGGTTGCCAACTGGCTTACAGACAGAATTCACACGGTAAGAATAGTGGGCTCCATGTCCGACTCTAAACTAGTCACAAGTGGTGTCCCACAAGGCTTGGTCCTGGGACCCCTACTGTTTGGCATATACTTCTCAGAAGTACAGGCAAACACAGGAGGACTATGGCTAACCAAGTTCACCAATGACTGCAAACTGGGAGCCATAATTGACTATCTGGCTGACATGGACATCCTCCAAAAGGGCCTTACTGAGACAGACACCTGGTGTCAAAGTCATGGCCTCAAGCTAAATGCCAAAAAATGCATAGTCATCCCATTTGGGAAAAACAAAACACCCACAAATTACCACATAGGTGGCAGCCCCCTTAATACAGAAGAGGTAATAAGAGATCTGGGGACCCAGGTTGGTAGTAATCTCTCCTTTGACAATCATATTGCCAAAGTAGTTAGGAAATCCTTTTATGTGGCCCATCTAATTACTAATGGGTTTGCATCTAGAAATAAAGAGGTTATAGTGTCCCTCTACTCATCATTCATTAGACCCATCATAGAGTATAATGCCCCATTTGGGATGTATCTCATAAGACACTTCCAACAGCTGGAAAGAGCACAAAAGTACCTCACCAGGAGGATTACTGGTCTCAAACATATGTCCTATGCAGCCCGACTGAAAAAACTCTGGCTGTACTCAGTGGCATATTGCTTAATCAGAGGTGATCTCTGCCTGACTTACAAAGCCATGTCCTACTCAGAACTGATGGACATGCTCCACCTAAAGAAATCCAAGTCACTGCGAGCCACGTGCTCTAGTGAGCTAAACCTCGCCACAACAATAAATTGAACATGCTGGAGGGATAGATTCCTGTCACAGAGACTCCCCATGCTTTGGAACAAAATTCCAAATTACATCAGGCAGAGCCCCTCACTAACACTCTTCAAAAGAAACCTTGACGAGTGGATAGGTAACAGAAAATACACCCGTGGATCCCTTCATTGGCTCTGCTTGACAGAGGATCAGTTAATTAATCAATGGGGCAGCGAAAGCCGACACACTCTGGCTAGGCTTATAAATGCCCTCAGGCAGATAGCCCAGTACCTACCTATGAACCTATGAACCTATTTAATGACTATATTTAATGGCTAGAATGTTGTGTATAATGTCTCACTTAGATCACATTTTATAGTAAAAAATGCCAAATGACCTCACCTGTCAACAAATGTAAAGAAAATAAATGTATGATAATGACAAATTAAAATATCGGTATGTTTTAAAAAAATGCAGTGCATATGCTAAAAACAAGTTGATATTAACAAAGCCTGCAAGTACTTAAAAGGCTAAGTGTATCCTAAAGAAAACACCCACACCCACATAAACATGCACATATGCAAGTACACACACAAGGAAACACACACAAAGAAATGAATAATAAATTAGCTGGATAGAGACATGAACAGAAAGGCAGACTGACTGTCACATTTATACATACACACACACACACACACACATATATACATATATATATATATATATATATATATATATATATATATATATATATATATATATATATATACATTGGTCTACCTGATAACACCGACACGCCAAAACACTGACAACGAAATAACCGACACGCAAAAACAAAAAAAAAATTTCAAAAACACGAAACTTCACATGCCCGACAAACCAAAATCCTGACAATCAACAAAACAAATACCTTTCCCAAAAAACACACACACAACACAAGCACACCAAAAACCTTACAAACGTACATTAAACCTTACATACACAACTATCTATGCACTAACCTTAACCCTAACCCTAAGGTCCGTCACTATCACACACTTACCTTACCCACACCCTGACCCTAATGTCCGGCCTTATCGTACACTTACCTTAGCATGTCGGTGTTCTCAGCATCGGGATTCTCAACTGTCGGTCTTCTCCGTTGTCGATCTTCTGGTGTCGGTGTTCTCATTGTCGGCATTCTGCAATTTTGGCGTTTTATATATATATATATATATATATATATATATATATATATATACACACACACACACACACACACACACACACACACACACATGCACACGTTTATGTGTCTGCATATATATATACATACACACACACACACACATACACACACACACACACACACACACACACACACACACACACACACACACACACACACACACACACACACACACACACACACACACACACACACACAACACACACACACAACACACACACACACACACTCATGCCTAGGGCTAATTTAGTGTGTCCAATCCACCTACAGCATGTCTTTGGGATGTGGGAGGAAACCGGAGCACCCAGACGAAACCCACGTGACCACAGGGAGGACATGCAGACTCCGCACAGAAGGCACCCCAGCCGAGGATCGGACCGGAGAACCTCTTGCTATGAGGCGGCAATGCTAACCACTGCACCACTGTGGCTGCCTGTATGAGGTACATAGTATAAGCCTACTAAATTTACTTTAAAATCTTAATATTTGCTATTTTTTTCTTTTATTTGTCGCATTTGCATTTCTGGAGAGGATTTGACAATATAGAAAACAGATTTACAGTGACAGATTAGTATGATTAGTTATAATACTGAATATTACAGTTTTAACTCTTTCCATTTTTGTTAGGTTAGCAGCTTTTCAAATTGTATTCATCAGTTTTTCTGTGGGTTTAACATTATTCATTTAACTCGCAGCATTGCTGCATGTATTTATCACCATTATTGAAATATAGCCTGGGCAAAGTTGAAATATTAATGCATTTTTAACTTGCATATAGCAAGAAAGCATAAAAGAGGGGTAGACATCAGCTTTTGTCAATTAGGTGTAACTCTGGATTAAATTAAATTAGACATCAAATTATGATGATTGACAGGAAACTTTGATTACTGTTTATAAGTATCCTATATTAATATTTATTGTGGTGAAATCATTAGAAAAAAAAATGCCCATCATACCATGATTCATGGCAATGAAGTTATGCATAATGGTTGGCTTAATAAAATATAGGAATATGACTAAAATAATTTTGGCATGGTTTTAGAGGAAAACATTGTTCTCTAAATCTGTTTGGAAAACAGCACACCAAACGTAGGCAGTAGTGACTAACCTTATATTCTACAAATAAACCATATGGGACTCATCCTGTTTTACTAAGACATTTTTTTTTGTGTTCATCTTTGCTGTTATGAAGAGTGCCCTTTCTTTGTTCTCTTTGCTAATCGTATGATTGCCTTTCACTTCTTTTTCTTGCAAGACTTGCATGCCATTTTCATATTTCTGAAGAGGCTCTTATTAAGCTGAAGACTGATCTGCAACACTACATATTTTGCATTGGGTTGTCATCACAAACTGTTCACCATACTGTTCTTGCTTTCCTGTACTTCTCACTAGTTAAGTATATACCTGAATATGCTTTTAGTGTCAGTTTGTAGGTGCTAGTATTTTGAGCATTCCCAACATAATGTTTACCCTTTGCAGTCTAAAGTGAAGCACTTTCTGAAACTTTGTGGGCTACTGGAGCTTTAAAACATTGAATATAATGAACATCTGGATAAGAAATTCCTAATGGTTGTGTCAGTGCATGTCTAGCCATGATAACGTCATACAATTATTTGTCCAAATATATGCATCCGTCTTCAAGCCAGTTACATTTTAATTGCAAACTGGCTAAATATTTACACTTGAATTACACCAACAAAATATTAGGGCTTTTAAATTAACATGATATTATGCAGAACTAATCTAAACAGCTGTACTGTTTACAGAAAGAGACATGATACCTTTATTTAGTTGACTCGCATGAATCAAAATCTTAGTTGCCTGGGCTTAAAAAACAAGTGAAAAACAAGTGACTTCAGATATGTACCGTGAAGTCTATTTTGCCTTGAGTTTATATAGTTAGAGCAACTGTTTGTGGTTGCACCATTGATGGGAAAAAGTACTAATACTCATCTGTTTAAATCACAAAGAATTGTGCATTATCTTATAACTGCACAAGGAGAAACCATAAATGTTAACCTCATGTAGGTGTCATGCTGCCATTGAACTCACGATAAATGAATTTTCTGAAAATGCTGTGGATTGTTTCATCATCACACTGTGTAATATTGTAACAGAACATCTTTTTGGCAATATACGCCTACAGTGCAATTGCACGTAATTATACTTTTCACACTGCTCTTTAGAACCAGCAATGCAGTTAGACTTTGCTACACTTTGTACTCTGCTTTGGTATCATGACATATGTGCAGAAATGTTCTAACATTATATAGCAACAAATGATTTTACAGCATCATACAGAAATGTTACCTTGCAGGAGTGTAGCAGAAAGCAGGCTGCCTTTAAGTTAAAGAATGGAGCATATCATTTAATGAATATCCTGGCTGTTATATATACATTAATCACCCTGAAAAGAACAAGATCTGTTGCTTGACAGAAGGCCTGCTCACTGTGAAGGTGGTATGAGATTAAAAGAATTCACAATCTTCTTTGGCATTCACTTTCGAAAGGATACAAACTTTTTTGATGTTCTGGTTGTTGTAATATTACAGAAAGTTATTCTAGCCAGATGGTTTCTGAATTTCAAATTAAGTTAATATATCCATTTTAAATTGTTGTTAATAAGCCATATTTTACCATGATGCTTATACTGTCAATATTTAGTAAGTGGCTACTATTTTGACTATGTAGAATTGCAAACTGTGATTTTTAGATGTTCACAATGTGTAACACACACACACACACACACACACACACACACACACACACACACACACACACACACACACTCTCCCAACACACTTACATGGATGGGGACGTGCGCACGCATGTGCGCAGACACACACACAGATACACACACACACACACACACACACACACACACACACACACACACACACACACACACACACAGAGTCTATTGTGGTTATCTTCTTGAATCTGCTGAAGTATCTGGCTTTAAGGCAAACTTTAATAAGACTGAAATGATATGTAGAAATATTAAATGAATACTTTTACAAAAGGGTTTTGAAGTTAATCATTCTACTGCCATGCTGTGAGCTCTCTAAACAAAACTACTCTGTACAGACCGTATGTCATCTACTCTTGCCCCTAAGCAAAGGGAATCACCTACAAACCCCATAAAAGACCTCTCCTCCTATGGTAGATTTGGACCTCAACTCAAAAATCACCTCATAATAAAGCCTGATATAGGTGTACTCATATAAGGCACATCACCTAAACTTCCCAAAGCCTTACACAGCTGTAATTATTCATCCTCTTCCATATCTTCCCTTCTTATAAACTATAATCTATTACAGACTTGTAAACTATTGTGGTAATAGTGTTCATACTTGTTTTCTATGTGTATTAGGGTTATTGAGTATGTAAAAGTTCATATTAATGTATGTCATTTTTGTAACATTGCCCACAGCCATCTATGCTATTATGCTGTGTATACACAGACTGTGCCTGAAATTGGTGTACTGCAAACTGTGCACTATTCTGACAAATAAACTTGCAAACGTGCTTACATAGGGTCTATACTGAATGATCAAACTTTCAAAAGTTCGACTGTCATATGGTCGACACCATATGATTGAATTTTTGAAAGTTCGAACATTCTAATGGAGATCTCTGTACAGCGCAGAATGGGAAGATTTCCCTTTTCTGTACTGTAGTGTGATCTTGGCGTTGGTATATTTAAAGAGCGTGGGTATAGGGGGGTGCAGGGGGGCTTGTCCCCCTACTTAAACCATTCAGATGGGTTATTTGTGTAGTTTTTTTTTTTTATTAGATTATGTATAGGTCCACTATGTAATCTCGAAATACTGAAGTCGTGAAATTCAGTATTTTGAAATTACATAGCCGAAAACCGAATCACAACTCACAATTCTGAAAACACGCAATCACAAAATTCAACATGCCTAAACTACACTACACATACAGTACACACATAAACAAGCACAAAACTGCCCCCCACAATCAAATAAATGCATCTACACTATACATAAGTAGGGGGACAAGCCACCATGCACCACCATGTGGGGGGCCCCCACTTATATATTCTAACTCCGAGATCGCGCAAACAGAAACACAAATGAAAGTCACACATACACATCCTACAGTCCCTCACACACACACACATCATAGTCACAACACACACTTACACACACTAAAGCCCCTAACCAACACATTTACACAAGCTTACCTAAATTCAACTGATACATCCACACACTGCACCAGCAGAAGCGGAAATTCAACATCTCCGTGCTTCGGGATTTTAAATTTCACACTTCTGCCGGTTTTGGAACTTTGAGTTTTCGGCTATGTAATTTCGAAATACTGAATTCTGGGATTTCAGTATTTCGAAATGACATAGTGGACCTATATATATACGTATATATATATATATATATATATATATATATATATATATATATATATATATATATATATATAAACAAATAGGCTCCTTTGTACAGTCTAAAGATAATATAAAAGATAATATAAAATATTTAGGTGTACTGCAATGTAATAGCATTTAAAATAGAAATGAATCTTGCAAATCTCTGGTTTAAGTTTGTAACAAACATTCATATTTGTATTTATCATCAGGTTTCCAACTTCAAAAGAGTTAGAACATTACTTAAAATGTTCTTACCATATATCATTTACATACATATCATGGTGACCCTGCATTCCCCAAAATGCTTGGCTACAGAAACTTTAGCCCATAATGTGTTATTTTTCATTTGTAAGGAAAAGGCTTACCTAATTTCACAGAACACTCTATAAACAACATTGGAAATGGACCTATTCAGAAACAATTACCCTGAGTGGAGCAGACTGTGTGAATGCCAATTAGTTACCAAAGAAACAGTTAGCAAAAAGATCTTCTATGTTTTATGAGCAGATGCAATCAGAAAAGGTGGACCATAATCTTAGAGGTTCATCCTTGAGGATGATGTGGAATGATGTTAATCTATGCTTTTCTGGCATTTCATGAAAGAAATCATGGCATAACCTATAGTATGGATTTTATCCTTATTGCATTATTACTATTATTTAGTAGCACCCTAAATATATAAACACATATGAAATAACTCATAAAACATAAAGATGAAAGTGAGTGCATAACTTTATACATAAAATCATAAAGTAAGTACAGTGCCATGGTACATTTTCCTGCTGATTTTTTCAACAGTTTCAGTGAAAATGTCCTGTAATGGAAAAAAATCAGAAGAAGGCTTACTAGGCTTCCTAGTATTGTATCAACCATATTTTATAATGCATGTGGCAGGGTCTATGACAACCGATTGAAAAGTATTTTCCGCGAACAACATATCGATCGAAAATGCCATTAATCAAAATCAGTTTTGTGGGGGGCTGCACCCCCCCCCTCCCACACACACACACACACTAAATATATATTCCAACTCCAAGATCGCACTACAGTGAGGAAAGGGAAAATTTTCATGGTAATCTACTGAAAAATCACTTGGAATTATGCTAAATATTTTAAAATTTTACCTGTAGTTTCTAAACAGCGTATTCCTTTATTTTTCTTTTTGTATCGCTGAAGCTTGGTTGCTTAATGATGCTTTGACTCAGATGTGATTGCTCAGTTGGTATTACAGTTATGTCTGACAACTTAATTTCTAATATAATATGTGAACTCTGAGATTGTGGCATTTTCTCAAAGGAGCAGGACTGTGTCACCTTATTTACTATTAGCTAGTTTTCTGAGATGCAGTGATCTTCGAGAGCAAATACTAAAATAATGGGGGGGGTCTAAGAGGCAATCCTTGATCTGGGAAGATATGAGGCCTGGAAATATGGAAAACTAAGTGTAATTTCTGAGAAACAAGAGTAGACTTTAAAAGTTGCTGCTACACATTAAATGCATTTTTTTTATGAAGCAAGCCCCCCAGTACCCCTAATGTGGCAGACTGTACCCTCCACGCATGCAACAGTTATATATACTAACTTCAAGATTGCTGCACATTGAAGAAAAATAATTTTTTTTGTGATAGTTGTTTCAAACTTAGTACATATTTAGCACTAACTGTACTTAACTTTTCAGAGTTCAGAGGATTACAAATTCCATCCTCAAATTTATATCAGGAACCCATGTGGATGCATATATGTGTGTGTGTGTGTTTGTGTGTGTGTGTGCGTGTGTGTGCGTGTGTGTGTGTGTGTGTGTGTGTATGTGTGTGTGTGTGTATTTGCACAAGCACATCCATGCATGTTTGTGTGTGTGTGTGTGTGTGTGTGTGTGTGTGTGTGTGTGTGTGTGTGTGTCTGTATTTGCACAATATTCATGCATGTGTGTATATGTGTGTGTGTGTTTGTCTGTGTGGTCATGTGAATTGTTGTATTTGTAGAGGGAAACCCATGCCAGTGAAGTACAGAGGAACTGTTACAGATCCTTGTTTGCTTATATTTGTTATAGGTATATAAAGGAGTAAATATGAATTTATCATCATCATCAACCCCCTTTTTCATATTTTCTGCATGGGGTTGGTGTGTCATGCCAACAGTCGCCGTCTCTCTCTCTCTGTTCAATACCACTCTCCTAGCTTCTTTGACATTGAGGCCTGATTATCGCAGGACTTCCCTCACATAATCCATCCACCTCATTTTTGGATGACCTTGTTTCCTCTTGCCTTCCTCCTGTCTGTCCCAAATCTTCTTCACCAGATTGAGTACATATGAATCATTGATATTAAATATGAAAACATTATTACAAGCACAATCAAACTATGCAGAGGAAGTAAATACACTAATGTGTAGAGGTATAGGTACAGATTTACATTTATTTATTGGTTAATGTTTGATTACCAGAAAAGTCAGACTGGGTAGAAAACCATTTTCAGTGGAGGCCTGGGGAGATAAACTACAAAGTATTACAAAACATTTTAAGAACAATAATTTTACAGTCTTTAAAAGTAATACAAAAAAACTGCAGTTTAAATAATTATATCAAATTAGACATGATACGAAACCATTGGTTAAGAATATATACAATTTATATAACAATGATTTAATATTTAGAGAAATTTTAGCCAGTTTATATAGAAATTAAAGGTAAATTAGTGTAATGCAAACAGCAATTGCAATATGAAGTGAGAGGAAGGCCTATGATATATTTAGAGAGAAAGCCATGGGAGAGAAATTGATAGAAGTAAGGAAGTGAATGAAGGAGGGATAGTAAGGAGATGTAAGGTATAAATAGGTATTTGTTCACATCTAGGTATATAGTTAATCCTGATGTTGAGCAAGAACAATGCCAGATTTTGGCTCGGAAGTCTTTCAGAGGGTTTTGAAGAATGGGAGGGAGGGTATTGACCTGATGGATACAGGTAAGGGGTTCCAACCCTTAGCAACATGGTATGAGTATATACAGTGCCCAGCAAATCTGACAGACTTATGGACAGACAGGAGTTTTTGGTCATTAGAACACAATGGCTGACTGGGAACATAGTTGTGTCGAATGTTACTTAGTGCCTTACAACCAGATGGATTCTGGATAATTTTATAGGTGGCAAGATGCTGTGTATATGTTAGCTGATGGTGTAGGTCTAACCAATTTAGGCTTTTTAGTGCTATACAGTGATATTTGGTGCAAATTTAGAAACTTTGTTAAAGCATTTTTCATATTTTGATTTTGTGATGCCTGAAGGTTAAGTATGGGAGCACCATAAAGATGTGTGAGAAGGAGATAAGTAGTGGCAAGTGTAGCTTTAGTTTCATCGCTGAGAACATTTTTGGCACTATAAAGCTTGCTTGTTTTTTGATGTTTTTTTTCTTATACAATTTTGTATATGCAGGTTGAATTTAAGATTATCATTCACTATCTTCCCTAATAATGTGACATGAAAAGTGATTTCAATGGTTGTATTATCAAGAGGTAGGACTTTAATTTTTGTTTTTTTTTTCATGAGAAATGGATTTGGTGAAAAAATAGTAGTATTTTTCTCAGGGTTGAACATGAGTTGTGAGTTACAAAGCTATTATTTCAGTTGCTGATAAAGCTTCCTGAGTAATTTTTTGGAGGTATGCAATGTTGTCAGATGTGCAAATGAAGGTGGAGTCATCTGCATATTGTATTAGGGAGGCCTGCTGTATGAATGTGTGGAGGATGTTGTTGAGAATGTTAAAGATGAGGGGACCAAGGATAAAGCCTTGTGGTACACCAATGATGACTGGAATGTATGGAGAGAAAGTGGAATGCCATTTTACTGACTGATACCTATTAGATAGCATTTGAACCGTAGAAGTGTGGGCTGGGAGAGACCAAATAAGGACATTTGAAGTAGCGGTTTGATGTGATAAACTGTGAAAGCTTTAGACAAGTATAGAAACAAGGAGGAGATTAGTTTCCATTATCTCTAGTTTTATTGATAGTATCTATACAGATCAGAAATACAGTGTTAGTATTATGGGAAGCACAGAAGCCACATTGTATGGGGGATAGGAGATTTTCCTGCAGGAGATAGTTTAGCAATTGTTTTCAAATACATTTCCAAGTATTTTGGAGAGGAGTGATAAGATAGCTGTAGGTCTAAAGTTAGGAATGTCTGTTGAATTTC